>NC_041388.1:250575543-250661711 GCF_002162155.2 Triticum dicoccoides
ACAGGACCCCGTGGTGTTGCCTCTGGATGAACAGGACCCCGATCGATCGAGCCGGTTGGGGCTGGATGAACAGGACCCCGTGGAGGGCCGGATGAACAGGACTACCCCATGGAGGGCAGGATGAACAGTAGACGGTGGAGGGCAGGATGAACAGTAGCCCGTGGTGGGATGGTTGAAAAGGAGCCCATGGAGAGGGTTGGTTGAACAGTAGACGGTGGAGTAGCGATCGGTGGAGGCTGAATGAACAGGAGCCCGTGGATGAACAGTTGCAGGTGGAGGCTGGAGGAGGTCGACGGTGGATGAACAGTAGCTCGTGGAGGCTGGAGGGGGTCGACGGTGGAGATGAACAGTATCCCGTGGAGTCCCGTTTTGCGGTACGGCACACCCCTCCCGATGAACAGGACCCCCGTTTCGACCGTAGCGCTCCAACACAAGTCCGTTTCGTTTGTTTTGCGGTACGCCACACCCCTCCTGATCAACAGGACCCCCGTTTCGACCGTAGGAGGGCCGTTTCCTCCGTTTTGCAGTATGCCAGACCCCTCCCGATGAACAGGATCCCGTTTCGAACGTGGCCGGTCGAACACAAGGCCGTTTCCTCCATTCTGCGATACGCCAGGCCTCGTTTCCATCGCATGTTCCGTCCAAGACCTCTCGATGAACACGATGCATTCCGTTACCTCCCCATGAACACGACGCATTCCGTTGCCTCCCCATGAACACGAGGACGGCGCGGTTTCTCCGTTCCGACCCAGTCATGTACACGAGCCCTGGCCATACGTATGCGCGAGTAGGCGTTCGAGACCCCTCCCGTATGTACACATACGTGGCCGTATTTTCTTTCTTGCACCCTGGCCGCTATACGTACGTGTACATGCTACATGCGCGCCTCTCCTACGCCACGTGCGCGCCCCTACATCGATCAGTATATATGTACGTACACGTTCGCGACCAGAATGACAACGCTACGTATGCTTCGACCAGGTGGGTCCCGACTGTCAGGCACTTCCTTGCATGCGAAGATGTAGCTGGTGGGTCCCAGCAGTCAGGGGCAAAAGTTTTTTTGCGAAATACGGTGGCCCGTTCAGTGGGTCCCCGCTGTCAGGTGGAGGAATAATTATTTTGCGCGTAATAAGGAGGCACTTCCTTGCTGCGGCCGTGGACCCAGCTGTCAGCGTCTCCATGCACAGTACTCTTCCGATGGAAGTCGGTCATTGACCACATTGACCATGCCGCGCCGAGAGCACCACGGCGGTGGACAACGACGAGGCCTAGGAAGGGGACGACGCGGAGCCGAGGAAGACGCGGAAGTGGAAGCCCGCGCGGAGAGGAGTACGAGGGTTCACTGGTTCGGCTACGGTGTGAGGTTGCCGTCGCCGCAGGGCCTGGCCAGCGGTGGGAATAGTAGGGGCGGTGAGGCCTCCGCGGCAGCACAGTCGGCCACGGGAGGCAGGAGCATGCGGCACGACCGGCGCTGCTTTGGGCGGCTGGAGCAAGAAGACCAGATGTTGAAGAAGGACTACGGCCGTTGGATGGACATCGTACGGTCACTCGAGCTAGAATCGTTCATATTGACTAAGTTGACAAAGCCCTTCGTCCCCGTCAACTTAGTAGACCCACAAGTCAGCCTCCCACCAAGGTGGGCCCCAGCTAGGCGGGGGAGTATTCATTTTTTGGTGCGTAATAAGGAGGCACTTCCGGTGGGTCCGAGCCGACAGCAGGGGGAACATTTTTTTCGCGAAATGCGGTGGCCCGTCCGGTGGGTCCCAGCAGTCTGGGCGAAACGATTTTTTTTGCAAAATACTAGTGACCCATCCGGTAGGTCCCCGCTGTCAGGTGGAGGAATAATTATTTTGCGTGTAATAAGGATGCACTTCCTTGCGGCTGCCGTGGACCCAGCTGTCAGCCTCTCCACGTACAGTACTGTTCCGATGGAAGTCGGTCGTCAACCACATTGGCCACGCCGCGCCGAGAGAACCACGGTGGTGGACGACGGCGAGGCATAGGAAGGGGACGATGCGGAGCCGGGGAAGACGCGGCAGTGGATGCCCACGCGGAGAAGAGTACGAGCGTTCACCGGTTCGACTGCGGTGTGAGGCTGCCTTCGCCGTAGAATAACAGGTGGTGTGGGTGAATAGAGGGATGCCTTGGCCAGCGGTGGTAGTAGTAGGGGGCGCTGAGGCCTGCGTGGCAGGACAGCCGGCCACGGGAGGCGGGAGTAGGCGGTCCCGCCGGCGCTGCTTTGGCGGCTGGAGCAAGAAGATCAGAGATTGAAGAAACATGATGGCCGTTGGATTGACATCCAACGGTTACATCTGCTAGAATGGTTTGTTGACGTATATAATAACTAAAAAAATCTTGCATACGCGTCAACTAAACAGGCCCACAAGTCAGACCACTCCCTCTTTTTTTTAATAATTTATATATAGCTCATGGCAACTTCTTATGCAATTTATTGCAGCCGTTTTTTTTGGTTGGCCAGGGCCAATTTCGCATATTTCTGTGGGTTCCAAACTATTTTTAATATCGAAATGTCCAGCCAGATTTAAAGTACTTTGAAGATATATTTAAATTAGGTTAATGCCCAGTGAAATAGGAATCTGAAAATGTAATAAAATTCAGAAATTATAAAGTAATTGACAATTTGTCATCTGTTTTTATATTTACAACCCATTTCATATTACTTTCAAGATTTGCAGGCGTCTTGAAAGAGTTGCGGCCCATCAGGGCGTAGAAAAATAAGTAGGCTTGGATTGGGTATTCTTCAGAAAAAATAAACTGGGCTCATTTTCACATGGTGAACATAAAATATAAGCCTGGGCTAGACGGGCCACAACCCAGTTCAAACCCTGCTCCGTCTCAACAATACCAAACAAAAAAAACTGCTCGAGTAGCTACGTCCCAGGTGTCAGCCGATCTTGTGATGTTCTCTTGTCTATTGACTATATACGCTCCCAATATCGTGGGTCCCAGATGTCAGGAAAACACTAGGAGGAAGCATTTTATTTTTCCATACACTGACGTGGTGTGCCCCTACTGTCATCTCTCCACGTACTTCTACCGATTCCTGTTGTTTGTTGACCATGTTGACAACGCGAGAGGGCGGCACCGCGGCGAGCGCACCAAAGAGCGCGGAGGACATCAGCGTTAACGATTTAGGAGACAGTGGGGCGGTGATGTGTGCGCTGAGGTGCAGCCAGCCGTGGGAGGCGGAAGCAGGCGGCCCCGCCGGCGCTGGTTTGGTTTTGGCGGCTGGAGGAAGACAGGACTGAAGAAACACGACAGACTGTAGTACTTAACAACCTTAACTGAAACCAGCAGGGGCACTTAACAACCAAAGCTGAAAGCAGTATGAGTACTTATACAGGTTCAACCGTACAAAAGCACACCTCGAAGAGTGCTACTTCACCTACAGTTAACCAAGGGTGAGGCCGCCAAGCCCCAGGACAAGGCCCAGGCGCCACCCCGCGCATCCACGACCTTCTGAAAGCGGCTTCATCTCGCAACGTGGTCAATAAACAGGATATTCGCTTTAGAGCCATGGAAAAGCATGAACATAATCTTCTGTCCTATTATCCAAGATGGACGGGCCTTCATTATTTGAGACCACCCATGAATAAGTACCTTTTCACCTCGAAGGGGAATTGAGTAGGTCGACATAAACATCATGTTGTGACCAAGCGCAAGTCTGATCCGACCATGGTCGGGCATCTGTATAGGAACAATAGAACTCGACAGTTGCTGTTTCAAGAAGATTACAGCTGTAAAACTGTGTATAAGCAATAGTTTATGAACAACATATATAACAGAAAATTGCTCGTACCATAAGTTTCTCGACGCAGTTGGACCTGTTCAACGAGTGCAGCAGTGGCACACATATCCCACGTGGCCTTCCACCATTGAAACGCCCCACAAGGACCTCAAGACGATCAATAAAGTGTAGGAACTTGTGGATGTCGATCCAGTCAACTTCATGCCATTAGTAACAGCCGAGTTATTAAAGAGTAACAAACGAGAAGATAGAATAGGTGGATTAAGAAGTAATTGAGGTAACAAGCAAGAACCAGATACAAAACTAACATGGATGAACAATTGGAATGACGTCGGGGTGGAAGATCGCAGTGAAGATGAGACCAGGTTCTGCTATTTCCATCAACATTCGTGTGCCAACTTTCAGTCCGTAACACTTGAGAAAGTTTAACCAAGTTCGGCCATAAAAAAGCAGTGATCTTCTTGGTTCATGAACCCAACTCGGAACTTATATCCATGGCTTGTCTTCACTGTGACCATTAAACTAGTGTATTCGTTATGGCAAGGCCGAGCATCTTGAGTACATGTGTTCTGGCAGAGCAAATAATACACTGCAGGAAAAATAATATGAGAACACAGCATGTTCAAAAAAAAACCACCCTCCTGGATAGAAAAGAGGATTCTAGGAACATATTGTGCGTGTTTCAAAATGCTGTGTTAGGATGAGAAGGAACAAGTGTGGCGTCTCGCCGAGGGCGCAGAAACCTGTAGGGTACTCGCACTTTGGGCACTGCAAATGAAACACACTAGATTCAGTAGGAAGAAAAATGCATCAACGGCGGTGGCTGCCATCCTAGGATTACCTGCGACCAAGGGACTTGGGTTTATCGGGGATGGATGAATAATTCCTACCTAGTTCTCCATGAGAAAACCCTATGCAATCACCGAGAGGGGGTTTTCTCTGAACAAGCAGACGAGGGAGAAAGGGATTCAGGCCCAGTGAAATATTGCAGCTTCGTCCGTCCAGCTTACTTCTAAAGCTGGAAAGGGGGGTTGTGATTTGACGGCTCATTGGGCATTACTGCGGCGCTACGACCGGGGTGTGTCTACCATGAAGTTGTGCACTCTAATTTATGCATATGGCACGTGGACCCCGTTGCCGGTTGCCCCACATATCAGCGAAAGGAAGTAGAAAGACAGGAGTAACTAGTTACACATAAATATATATTTTGACAGAGAGATACTCCCTCTGTAAAGAAATATACAAATCTTTTATATCACAGGCTCACCTTGCCGATAAAAATACTCCCTCTGCAACGCACGGGCATTATGGGGGTTCAGCTGAGAATATAATACTCAGATGTTTTTTTGAGGGATAAAAGCTGCTTTATTGAAGATTAACAGTCATAGGTATACAAATAATTTTGGGGGTTCCTGTGAGCCAAAGATGGCATCCACAGGGCAAAGAAGTAGCAGCTTTTGCGAGCACATGCGCTTCAACATTACACTCACGTTTTTCATGTATGATCTCCATGGTTTGGAACATATTCTTCTTCATCTTGATCTCGTCCATAACAACTTTGCTGGGCCCCAAGTATGCCTCTCCGATATGCTTGACTGTTGCTGAACAATCAATGCTAATCTGAACTTGTTGCAGGTTTAAGTCAAGAGCCAGAGATAGCCCCTCGCAACATGCCATTGCCTCTAGGATCTCTGGATCAGTAACACGTTCGCACACCAGTGCCGATGCTCCAAGGAAGAAGCCTGTATGATCCCGGCTCACAACTGCCAGGGCTCCCCTTTCACCATTGCGAGATAACACAGCATCAACATTCATCTTCGCCCAACCCACAGCAGGAGGAGGACGCCACTTCTGCACTGAGCTAGTGCTTCTCGAAACCAGGTTCTGGACTTTGGGCCGCAGGCTGACCCTGCATGTTTGGGGGGCCATGTGTTCTACCTCGGTGCTTTTCATATTGCAAGCGATCGATACAGCGCTGGTTTTAGATGTTGTCGCAAGGCGAATACACAAAATTGAATAAAGCACGACAGCTATTGGAATGAAATCGAACGACAGTTCCTAACCAGCAATCAGAGTTGCAATTCTATCAATGATATACCATGTGATAAATAATACTATCGTACTACTTATACACACAGGACACTTGTTTCACCATGCCAGATTATTACATCAAAATCTCTCGGAGGATAGATCAGTTAGGCAGTTGCGTGCTGCTACTGAAGAATTTCGAAGTTGATTTGGACTAGCTCTCCTTGCCGAGAAAGTTCGATTTTGACATCATCCCCTACCGCAAGATATGATTTAGATTTGAACCTTGACCATCCTTTAGCATCAATCATCATGCGACCATCCTTTGTACTTACGATATATTGAGCAGGTTCATTCACACCAAGGCTGCGCATGGTAAGAGAAACTTGGCCGCGGTCGCCAGGATTGTTGACCGACTCCCTTGTTGCTCTAGGAATTCTCTGTTTGCAAACAAGAAGACATACCCAAACAATTAGATCAACACAGTGAGTTATGTGAAACAACATGGAAAGAAAAAAGAACGAAGCACTTGGGTGGGCAATGCTTACCAAGAAGGTGGACATGTCGGTTTTTGTAAGGACTTTGGTATATGAAGTGCGAACTGCAGCCCAGTCTGTTGCCGGTGCAACTGCGCGGGCCAGAGCAGATGCAAGTGCAAGTGTTGGTGCAGGTGCTGAAGCCGCCGCCGCTGCTGCCGGAGATGGTGCTCCTTGTAGAGCTGGTGCCAGTGTCGGAGCAGGTGCCGGTGCTGGTGTCGATGCCCGATCCTCCGGTAGATCGGACTGATCCACTGACGCGGTCGGTGCCCAATCCTCAGCTGCATCAGACTGAGATGCTGCCACTGTCAGTGCTAGAGCAACTCTCGATGCTCGATCTGTGCGAGATAGCGGCGACCGTGTATGGTCTGCTATGATCAGCTTTCTAACTTGACTAGGATCCTTGACCGTGATCCAGTCTTTTTCTTCATTTCTTTTAAACGCGAGAAGGACTAATTGTGGCGTTTTTGTTAAACCAAACTGCAGTTCATCATAGGGATTCAGCTTGTACTCAGACAACAGACTGATCCAATTTTTTCCAGTAATATAAGTGATGGACAGTGCCTTCGTTATTGACACGACATAAGAAGTGAAACCTGAAAAAATAGCCATCGTAGAGCAAACCAAATAGTTTATTCTATGATGAATGTCACATGGCAAAACCTGCATCATAAAATTGCAGGAAAAGAAAGAAAACATGACATTAAATCAATAGGATTTAGACAGTAAATCAATAAGATTTACTTGATGTGACACGAGTGAATCCTTACCAGGAAATCACTATGTTGAAGTACTAAATAGAAGATTGATCATTCAACTACGCGTGGCATGCAGGGGCCCCGCCTACTCCCACAAGCAGGATAGTCCAAAGGTCGTGACAAATCATATGGACCGAACATCCATGGGGCTGGACACCCTGGTGGGTGCGATAAACCCTGCAGTGCATACAAATATTGGAGTGTGACCATAATTGATAGACCGTCCTCACAAAAAATATGATATGGATACTTCAAAATATACAGACTGAATTGAGTGGACAGACATTAGCATAGACCGTTCTCAAGACTGACCACACACCAAAAGCGGCAGTACTAATAAACAATACAGGGTTCACAAACACAAATCAAGTACTGAACAATAGTACTTACTAGAGACAAGCGGATGATGTCAACACGCAAAGTTGCACTAACTAAACTCTGCAGACTATTTCTTGCCACCGACCTATGGGATGAATCCCGCATAACTGACTAAGCCATGGACTTCGTGTGAGATGTCTACACGCACCATCACCATCTTGTCAACCTTGGAGAACCTAACAGAGTGGTCTTTCCACTCATAAACATGATGATGAAGACAGGCCACATCAGATTTGTTGGGAAGCTTTACAAGAACCACACCCTTCGTAATCAAAGGCACAGCCAGGAAATTGTTGTGGTCAAGTACAGCCTCGAGAACACGCCTGACAACAATGCTACAAGAAAACACTAGTTCAAGACACATGGCGACAAGGACACAGCAGCTGGATAGTTCAGCAGTAGAACTCATCATCAGGTCTTCTAGTTCACACGGCATGACTTTGAGAACTTCATCTCCACCGCGGACCTAGTTCTAATTCAAACAGAAACCATATTTTATTACTACCTCCGTTTAGAAATATAAGATGATTTTCGATATTATACTCCATATATGACTACATATATGCACAGAAATGAGTGAACAAAGACACTAGAGCATGTCTTCAAAGGCATGAGAGCAGAGGGATTACATGCAAAATCCGTAACACAAGTTACTGAAGCAAATATACCCTCTTAAAAGGTAGCATTGATGTTCATAAAGTACTCCCTCCGTCCAAAAATTCTTGTCTTAGGTTTGTCTAGATACGGATGTATCAAGTCACATTTTAGTATTAGATACATCCGTATCTAGACAAATCTAAGACAAGAAATTTGGGACTGAGGGAGTAGTTGAAAGTAATCTATAAGAAATCAGTGTCAACAACCTCTTGCATGTTTTGGTCAAAAGAGGAATTTATAACCGTCATTTGGCACACAAAAATCACATGCAAGATCACCCAGAAAGTTGTACTACTAGTACTAGTACTGCGTGTTAGATGAAAAAATACGATCAAGATCGAGAAAAAGATCGTCAAGAAGAGATATTACCTGGACTTACTTAATGAGGGATCCCGGAGAGGGGGGCTTGGACAGGGCGATGGCTTTCAGCTTGTCTGCGGTAGTCTCGGCGGGGTGCTTGCGCTTCTTTGTACCATGAGCCTCGACAGTTTTGGCCGGAGCCATAACATCACTTCGGCCGGTGCTCCAGCATCCATCAAGAAACTGTGAAATAGAAATAAAAGAAAAGAAACCATAATCACAAACCCAAAAGAAGAAAAGAGAGGGAGTTATAGGATCAGTCTCGGGGTTGAAAGACCGGGCCTTGGCCAGAATCAATACCATTGATGCGCTCACCTTTCCTTCTTTGGGAGAGAAGAACAATGGCAGAACCAGGTCGGGGTTTTCTTGAAGAAATGAGGAAAAAGATGAGGCAGAAGCGAGGGTTGGGTAGAGATGAAGCTGAGAGAGAAGAGTGAAATAATGGTTGCTTCGTCCGTCCAACTTAATGCTGGAAAGGAGGGGGTATTGTGATTTGATGGCTCATTGGGCATAACTGTGGTGCTTCGATCGGGGTAGTCTACCGTCACTCTACTACGGAGTAATTTAGCGCATGGCTGGTGGACCCCGATGATGGCTGTCCCAGACGTCGACGAAAGTGAGTAATTTAGTGCATGGCTGGAGGAGGATCCGCACGGTAGAGCGTGTCCACTATTTTTCAGAAGAAGAAAAAATGATTACAGCAAGCGTTTCCACTCTTACGATGGAGGAGTGCGAAACACAGCAGCCACTTGAACATACACAATGCTCCTACTACTAGGCATGTGCAGTGCTTCATACGTCAGTACTACACAATCTTGTTGCTAGTGTAGTAAGATATGACGATAACAAATGATGTTGTGCGCATGTCAACTACTCCTATATGTAACATAGTACCGCTTTTTTGACTGTCCGGTCGAGAATGGACGGTGAGATCAATGTTAACAGAACTAGGTCCACAACGCTCGGAGAGTACGGTGCTACAGTACTCCATGGAACATGAACCACATGAAGCACGAATAGTGTTAGGCAGGTTGTATGAAGGGTGCACGGGATGGGAGCAAAAGTTCCCTTCTCGACCCACTTTTGGGTGTTTGGCAGAGTGCATGAAGGGTGCATGAGTCCACACTAGTAGGTTGACAAAAATACACGAAGAGGAAACAACTATATTGAGATGAGAATGCAACCAAACACACCCACATGCTTTGTGCTACAGTGACTGATCTGCACCGTCTGAGTTTGATCCAACGGTCATGTTGCGCCGAGACATGGACATGCCCATGCAGAGGGTTTAGCCCGACGGCCGGCATCATCGCGCTGCCACGACGGTAGGCATCGCGTAGCCGCAACACGTGCATGGCAACTTGGTTCACCAAGTGGCTGAGGCGATCCTGGACCTCGTCACGATCGGCCCGCTCGCGCTCCAGCCGGCTCCCCTGACGGCCTATCGTATCTCCCGCTTTCTGCAACAACGCCGCCGATGCCTCGAGCATCTTTGTGGTGGACGCCTGCCGCTTTTGAAGCTCCATGAACTCCCGCACATAACGGAGGAGCATGGAACTCCTCTCCTCCTTGAGCTCACGGAGCTCCACGTCCTTGGCCCTGAGCTCCGCATCCTTGGCATGGAGCTCCTGTGTCAGGAGCCTCACCTCGGACTCCGTGATCTACTGCGCCGCCATGGCACCAGGTAGAAGCAATGCGGAGAGGAAGCAAAGGGGGCGAAATGGCTGAAAGGCAATGCAATCTACAGGAAGGCGAAGGGAGCGGGGAATCTTTTGGTTTTCACCACAATAAAACACCAGTCGCCAACTTCTCACATCAGGGAGCAGTGGGTACAAGCAGAGTCATCGTGACTAATCCAGAGCAACGCCACGGTGGATATTTAAATTTACCTGCTGGCAAATAGATAAAAAAAGGGGTGAAAAAACAAATGTGGTGGCGGCCTAGCTAATCGGTCAAACTATCCCAACTAGCTAGCCACCGTGCTTCACTGATGTACTCGGCGGGAAAGGTGGTCTTTCGTGATTTGACGACTCATTTACATGCTTCGGCGCTACGACCGAGGAGAACCCAGAAAACGCGCGGTAGGGCGTCCCACGTTAGGAAGAATATATGCGTGCACCACCGGGGAGGACCCCGAAACCGCGCGGTAGGGTGTGCCACGTCTCGGCGCAGAGGAAAAATGTGCGTGTAAAAATATACTGTATCAGACGTAGTAGAGTACCTATGGTTCGACCTCGGGACCCAGCCAGTCGGTTGAAAACACCCCACTAGCCACACAGCTTTATCATGCAAACGTGGCACGGAGGATAGGTGTGGTTAGCTCCGTCTCGACCAGCCACAACGTCTCTTGTTCTAGGCGATTCTTCTATTTTCCAAGTTTTTTTAGTTGTAATAACACCACGGCAAGCTAGCACCGCTCTTCATGTGTGCCCGTGCAAAGGTTAGACGATGGAGGGAAGAGAGATTGAGATCGCAGACATGGGACCCACTAGTAAGTGAGATAACGGTCATGCACGTGTTGACGAGGCACTCCCTCTACTCTACTCAACGCAAGTGCTGTATAAAATCAAGTTATGGGACAAAGCCAACAACCCTTCATTTTTTCAGGCTATCGACTTACGCTTTGTAGTCCAGGTTGCCAGTTCGAATCTCGTCTTTCAGATTTGTTAGTTTTAGGTCCAAATTTGATTAATGACAAGTGGACCCCCGTGTGTTGTTCCGATATTTCAGTGTAGGATGGTTTTTTTGAACAAACACTTTGTGCGGTTAGACAAGTAATGTCGGGTGGTTGGTGCGACATATGCCAATGGATGGCTTATCATTGTGGGAGCAAATAAAACATCGTCGATGCCTGCAAACGGGATAAGGCGAAGACATGCACGCCGGCGAATATTACCCAGCTTCAGGGCTCTCTGTGGAGATAACACCCCTAATGCTGCTCTGTGGGGTCTCCGCATGATCACTAGCTCGGTGGGTTGCTACAGAATGCTCCTTGAGCTGTTCGGTGAAAGGATGAGGGAGGGCCAGGCTAGCCCGCTCCTCTTCTCCTTGTGGCGTCTAAAATCTATCCAAAGAGTGATCCCCCCTGCATGGGAACCCTGGGGGGTTTATATAGGCCTACCCCCCCACGGGTACAATGGTAATCCGGTTGGGCGTGGGCCCCAGCCATCTGTGTCTACGGCCGCCGGCTTCTCCGCCGACTGGTGGGGCCCACCGACTGGTTGTCCCACCGGCTGCCGACCCTTTGGCCGACAGGCCGGCCCCACCGCTCGGGGGTCTTGTCGGGGGCTGGTTATTGTTACCTTGCCCCTGGTGACGATGGCTTTGTCGTGGTAAGCATGGCTACAGTGCCGCCACGAGGCGGCTCATCACTGTAGCCTTACCTTCTCTTGTCTCCTTAATGAAGCACCTCCTTGGAGGGAGGGAGCTGGCCGGCTGTTGGAAGCCGGCCATACCCTTGGCCGACTGTGGGAAGCCTGGCTGCCTTCGGGGTCTCCCTGACCGAGAGGGCCCGCCACCCAGGGGTCGTACTGACCCCTCGCTGTGGGTGACGTCATGATCATCGTGGCAACAGTGCCGCGCCGGATGGGGATGGCCGCCCCGTACGGTGCACTATGGCCATGCATGCGCCGGGATTCGGGGGTGGCAGGCTTTACTGTAGCCACGCCCCGTCTTGTCGCCGTTATGTGGGTGCGGACTCTGAGGGCAAGATCTTAGCCGCCTACTGAGGGGCCGGCTCCTGGGAGTCGGCCCTTTTTTGGCTGGCTTCTGGAAGTCGGCCTTCTCGTGGTCTTATTTCTCAAGGATTTCAGGGCTGGGCTGCCTTTGCGCAGCCGGCTTGAGAGGTAGCCGGCTGTGGGAAGACGGCCCCATGTCTTGGAAGCTTGGAGGCTTGTTCGGCCTGTAATTTTTCTGAAGTGCCAGGGGAAGCCGGCTAGGCTACCCGTGGTCATTTACTCCGACAGTAGTCCCCGAAGCTGGTTGGGCTCCGTGGCAGAAAAAAGTCGAGGAGCCCAGTCAGCTTCCTATCTTGAGGAGCTGGGAACCAGAAGCCGGTTTCGACTAGGCACGCCATCTCTTAGAGATCTCGAAGTTTGAAGGCGGGTGCTAGTCGGCGCGCGAGTCCGGCTGTGAACTGACCGCTCGTCGTCTGCACGCCATGTGGCATCCTCCGGCTGGAGGGGACTGCAAGCCCACGCGCGCGACGGGACGCCGCCGCAGTCTGGGGCCCGCCACTATAGGGCCTCGGCCCACGTGCGGATCTTGTGCGGCTGGACGGACCGCGCGCGCCCCAGTGGCGGTTTCCCCATGCCGTAATGGCGCAATAATCATGGGGCGTGGGGGGAGTGGGTGCAGTTAATCCCGCACCCCCCACATCGCCATGCCGTAATGGCGCAATAATCATGGGACGAAGTAGGGGTAGAGGAGGGGAGCGCCAAAATGCTCGCGCGCTCTCCCTCGCACCGCCCCCTCCTTCTTCCTCCTCTCGTCACGACAGCTACCCGCCGCTCGGCCTTCCTGCCAATCTTCTTGGCTCGCCGCCGCTTCGTCGCAGCTGGGTCGTGCGCCCTCCTTTCGTCGTACCTTTCTCGCTGCCGCGCCGTCCCCATCATGTTGTCGAGCTCCTGGGATGGCTCCAACGTCCATGACGACCACGTCGACTTCCTCCGTCAGACACGGCGGTTGCTGGGCGTGGATCTCGTACGGGTCCGCCTCACGCCGGAGAGAGAGATCTCGCCGGTGCCAGAAGAGGATGAGCGGGTGATCTTCCGCTCGCACTGCCTGCGCAGCTTCGGCCTGCCGGCGAGCGGGTTCCTCCGCTCATTCCTTGAATTTTATCATCTCCAGCCGTATCACCTCACTCCCAATGCGGTGATGCTATTGTCGGCCTTCGTCACCCTGTGCGAGTGTTTTCTCGGCGCCCTCCCTACTCTTGAACTGTGGGGAGAGTTCTTTCAGTGCAAGCTCGGCACCGTCGTCGCACGCGTGCTCGCCCCATGTAGTGCCTTCATCGCCATGTGGAGGGCGAGCGACAACAACCCGTTTCCGCTCATCCCGCTGATCCAGTCGGTGAAGCTCTGGCAGAAGTCCTACTTCTACGTGAAGAATATTGCTCCGCAAGGCAACTTCGTCAACCTGCCAGCTTACATAGCCAGCCCGCCGGCTGGGAGGCAGCCTTCATGGTCCTTCCATTCCAGGTCGCTACCTTCGGGCAGGTCCGCCTCCGTTGCCCGGCTCCGGGTGATGATCCAGTCGGAGGGTCTATCCGGGGCCGACCTGGTGGCCGCCTTCATAGAGCGCCGGGTGCTCCCACTCCAGGGCCGACCTCATATGATCTGCCAGATGAGCGGCCGCTTCGACCCGTGCCGGCTAAGCACCAAGGAGATGCCTCACGCCGAGGTGTCTTACATGGTGAACTACATTTCCAACTGCAAGCTCACCGAGGATTGGCAGTATGGCAAGGTGCCGTACTCTCGCGCCAATCCTCCGCCGGTGGTAAGTTTCTCTTCCTCTTTGCTCGTTGCCGAGTTCATGGTGGCCGACTCCTGACCAGCCGGCCTTTCTTTGGCAGAACCCCATGCTTCCGCCAGCAGCCGGGGCCGCAGGGGTGGAACGCCAGTTCCTCCCCACCGTACGATGGACGATGTAGACGACACAAACCTGGGGGCGGCCGCCATGGAGGACGACATCGCGGTGGAAGGCGGCGACGCAGGCGGGTCTGGGCTCGGGGCCAGCTTCGAGGACTGGCTAGATGACGACGAGGCCGAAGTCATCGCGCGCCGCTGACCGGCGCCCGAGCACCATGGTGCGGGCCCATCCGTCGGGCCGACTGCGCAGGGCGGCGCGCAGAAATGCCGGGCCGCGTCGACCCACTTCGGCAGTCGGCCGAAGAAGCCCAAGAGTACCACGGCGGCGATCAAGCGGGACGAGGCGGCCACGAAGGCAGCCTGCTTCCGCAAGGTGGTGAAGCAGCCGTAGGCGGTCTCAGCGTAAGTGTCACTGTTCTTATGTCTTTCTTTTTTCTTCTTCTCTGGTTGATGTTTTTCCAAACCCTTTTTCTCAATTTATCAAACAGGGCCCCTCTTTCCCTTGGGCGAGTCTCGGCCGCCTCCATAGTCGGAGTCGTAGGAGGGTCTTCAAACTCGCGCCGGGTAGATCCCCGCACCGACCTCCTAGAGGCGATGGAGCGGAATGTGCGGGAAGCGCGAGAGGAGCGGGAGGCGGAGGAGCGGAGGGCGGCTCGGGAGGCGGAGCAGAAGTCGGCGGAGGCGTGAGCCGCCGCAGCCGCCAAGGCCCAGGCGGAGGCTGCAGACATGGAGAGGGAGGCGGAGGCCCTGCAGAACCAGCCTCCGCAGTTCATCATTCCCCTCCGTGCCGCGTCTCCTGACACCCCTGTGCCCCTGTTGGAGGAAGCCGGCCGCGGTCAGCCGGAGATGGAGAGGGAGACGGCGCCATCGCTGCCGACTGTAGTGGGCCGAGGAGGCCGGCCTAAAGTGCCGCCAGCGCAGCCGGCTGGGGGCGAGCCAACCATGGGCGAGCCGACCATGGGCCGAGGAGGCCGGCGCGCGGGGAAGGCGACTTCAGCACCGGACGCGCAGAAGACCGTGGACGCCGGCTAGTCTTCCCAGGACCTAGAAGCGGCCAGCGACAGCTCGTCTGGGTCGACGCCGGGCGGCGAGACAGCCGCGCTGAAGGTGGCGGCGCAGGACGTCCAGAGCCGGCTTCAGGCCCAAGCCACCGCGCTGAAGCAGTACACCCAGGAGTTTCTCACGACGCGGTCGGTTATTCGGGTGAGTCCTCCTGCTCCTTTGATTGCTTTTAATTTCTTCCGTGGGGGCGCGTCAGCGCACCCACTGGGTGTAGTCCCCGAGTTCCGAGCCGGCTGCTGAGCAGGCGGCTTGGAACTTATTGGAAAGCTTGATTACCATCTTGTTCTTACTCACGTCCCTTGTCTTCTCTGCAGGAGTACCACAACCTCCGCGCGGCTGCCTTCAACTCCCAGGCCCAGGAGTTGAATCAGAAAGCCACTGATCTGGCCGAGAGCCGGAGTAAGCGCTCCAATTTTCTTTTAAGTGGGGGCGCGTCAGCGCACCCACTGGGTGTAGTCCCCGAGATTCGGGCCAACTATCGAGTAGTCGGGTCGGATCTTTTCCTGACGACTTCTTTCTTTATATTGCAGGGGCCAATGCCGACTTGAGGAGCCAGCTGAGCGGAGCCCAGACCGCCCTTCGTGCCAAGGAGGCCGAGTGCACCGCCCTGGCTCAAGAGCGTGACCGCCAGGCCAAGAGGTTGGCCGACCAGGAGGAGAGCCACAGGGCGGCCTTGAAGGTGGCGCAGGACAGCGAGGCCGCCCTCAAAGCCGAGTATGAGACCGAGGCGGCAAACTGGGCCGAGATGAGGAAGGCGCTGAGCCAAGGCTACAGCCGGGTGGAGGACTTGATTGACGGTAGGACGCCTTCTTCTTTGCTTCCTTGCCTGCCCTCTACTATCTAATTCATCTTTTTGATTTTGTGTCGCTGCTTTCCTCTTTGCGCAGATTACTTCCCCGGCTACTCAGCCGCCGCCACCCAAGCCATCGAGGCCTACCGCGACACGCGACGGTAGGCGGGCACCGAGATTGCGCCGAATGCCAGCCGGTCACTTGAGGAGTAGCTTATGGGGCTTCAAGCCCGCCTGCAGCCGGCCCATCGCCTGCTCCGCCGTCTTCAGCGCGCCGGAGCGCAAGTGCTGGCCGCCCTCTAGCCTGGCGAGGTGATTCCGCGCACCCCAAGTCGGACCGCCGACTGGCTGGAGGTCGCAGTCGGCCGCTTCATGGCTTGGAAGCCATCAGCGGCCCGCTCCGGTGCTGGGCGGGCTCTGGAGTTCGTCCGGGCTTGGTATCGGCTGAACTTGGACCAGCTGAGCACCTGGCGGCAGGAGGCTGGCGAGGAGCTAGAGGCGGTGCGGCCGGCTATCATCCAGCGCGCCTCGGCGATCGCAGAGTATACCGATACCAGCGCCTTTGCTCCTGAGGTGGATGACACTGGCGTCGCTCAGCCGGAGGAGTGGTTTGGGCTGAACTCGGCCGAAGGTGAGGACTCGACAGAGGAGATTGCCTCTAGTGATGAGGGCGAAGAGGAAGAGGGAGAGAATGACGAAGACGCTGCGCCGGATGGTGAAGCGACCAGCCCGCCTCAGCACGATCGTGCTTCTAGCAACGATGCCGAGACTCGCCAGCCGGTCACTCCTCCAGCCGGCACCGCCGACTCCGCCAACCTGCCCCACTCGCCTGTTGCTCCGCTGGCTTGATCCGCCATCCTAGCATTCCTGCTTGTTACTTCTTTGAACAATCTTTAAATTTGCGCAGTTCCACCCACTGGGGGTGTATTCAGACTATGTTGAATGCTGGCCTTTCAAAGGTCTTTTGTGTAAATATTATGCATGTGTTTGGCTTCCGTTTATCTTTGCTTTCTATCCTTTGGCTTTTTCCTTTGCCGCCTTCCCTTGGCCGCCGCCTTCCCAGCCGGACAGCTGCTCTGCAGTCTGTGGCCGGAGAAGGACTTGGTCGTTTTTGGGAAGGCAGGTACTTGAGCTTTCTCAGATTGCAGCAAGGTGAGCGGGAAGCTGGCCAACCGACTGCTCTAGTAGTCGGCTAGCGGGGTGGGAGGCCGGCTCGTGTTATATAAGTTTGTTAGTCCTTAGCCATTTTTTCGCGTGGGCATCCTTTCCTGCCCTTGGCTCTTGCCAGTCAGACAGTCATTTCTTCGAGCTGCGACTTTTGGCAAGAGGGGGCTTGGGTGCCGGCACACTACTTGTCTGGTTGCAGGTGGAACTTCAGGTAGAACTTGAGGCGGCGAGTCCCCGGGCCGACTGGTCGAACCCGATGCCGGACGAAGAAAGCAAGTGTAGCAACATAATCGTATGCTTGATACTCATCTTTCATAGATAAAAGAGGGTAGTCCCCGAGTACTCCTCGGGGCACCCCTTGTCTCGTACTTAGTACAAAAGGTAGCGTGCTACGTACTGCTTTTTAACTCTAAAATCTTCGGAGGAGATTGGCGTTCCACGGTCGGTCCGACTCCTTGCCGGAATCGTCTCTCTTGCGTGCCTTCGGCTTCTGCGCGTCGATTAGGTAGTAGGAGTCATTGCCTAAAGCTCTACTGATGATGAAGGGGCCCTCCCAATGGGCCGAGAGCTTGTGCTGGCCGGTTGTTCACTGGATAAGCCGGAGCACAAGGTCTCCCTCTTGGAAATATCTTGGCTTGACCTTCCGGCTGTGGTAGCGGCGCAGACCCTGCTGATAGATGGCGGACCGACTGAGAGCTAACAGCCGGCCCTCTTCCAGCAGGTCGACGCCGTCTTCTCGTGCTTCCTTGGCTTCCGCCTCCGTGTACATGGTGACCCGAGGCGAGTTGAACTCAATGTCAGTTGGGATGACGGCCTCGGCACCATATACAAGGAAAAAAGGGGTGAAGCCGGTCGATCTGTTTGGGGTAGTGCGCAAACTCCAGAGGACGGCCGGCAGCTCGTCGAGCCAGCAGCCGGCCAAACGCTCCAGTGGCACGACCAGTCGGGGCTTGATGCCGGAGAGGATGAGGCCGTTTGCTCGCTCGACCTGGCCGTTTGACTACGGGTGGGCAACAGACGCTAGGTCCAGCCGGATGCCGCGTGTTGCGCAGAAACGTGACAGTGCTCCCTTTGCAAAATTTGTGCCATCGTCGGTGATGATGCTATGCGGTAGGCCATACCGGGTTATAATATCTGCGATGAATGTGATGGCAGTCGGCCCATTCAGCTTTTTGATCGGCTTATCCTCAATCCACTTGGTAAATATGTCCACAGCGATGAGCAGATGTGTCATGCCGCCGCGTGCCGTCTTGAACGGGCCCACCATGTCCAGCCCCCAGACGGCAAAGGGCCAGGTGAGGGGGGTGGTCTTGAGTGCAGAAGCCGGCAGGTGTTGCTTGGAGCTGAAAACTTGGCACCCTTTGCAGTTTTTGACTAGTTCCTTGCCGTCTTCCAAGGCAGTCGGCCAGAAATATCCGTGGCGAAAAGCCTTGGCGACGAGTGATATTGAGGCTGCATGGTGGCCGCATTCGCCTTGGTGGATGTCCCTGAGGATTGATGTGCCCTTCTCTGGTTCGACGCAGCGCTGGAAGTCTCCAGTGACGCTACGCCTAACAAGCTCTATGTTGACGATTGTGTAGGCTCCGGCTCGGCGTTGAACTTGTCTTGCCGAGATCTCGTCGGTTGGCAACTCTCTGTTTACTAAGAAGTTGAGGATGGGCTGGGCCCAGGATGGTGCTGTGACTTCTTCTATTGTCAGGACTGCCACTGTGATAGGGGCGGGTGGGCTGGGTAGTAAAGAGTTGGGGTCGGAGTCGGCCATCGCCTGTTGTGTTGACGTAGTCCCCGGGCCGGCTGCAATAGTCCCCGGGCCGAGTTCCGAATTCCCCGAGCCGGGTGCGACTATGGCAGTCCCCGGGCCGCCTGCTGGAGTCCCCGCGCCGCCTGCTTGGTTTCCCAAGTCGGATCCGACTGCGTTGGGGTCAGGCGGCACGAAGATGGAATCAGATTCTAGAGACGGCTTGATAGACGGCTTGAGGAGTCGATGGAGAGAAACGCCGGCTGGTATGGCTTGCCGGGTGGATCCTACTCGTGTCAGGGCATACGCTTGCATGTTGTCGGCACGTCGTACATGAAGGAACTCACATCCTTCAAAATATCCACTGATTTGTTGGATGAGGAAACGATAGCTCGCCATGTTTGCGTCTTTGGCGTCCCAGTCACCGGATGACTGTTGGACCACCAAATCCGAGTCGCCATAGCACAAGGTCCGGCGGATGCCGAGTTCTTTGGCTAGCCGGAGCCCGTGTATGAGCGCCTCGTACTTGGCCACATTGTTGGAGGCGGCAAAATGAATTTGCAATGTATACTTGAGTTTGTCGCCCTTGGGAGAGGTGAGGACAATGCCGGCTCCCAAGCCGGTGTGCATCTTGGACCCATCGAAGTGCATCCGCCAGTGAGTGGAGTCGGGAGCCGGTGGCCGGTATTGGGTTTCGGCCTAATCGACGAGGAAGTCGACCAGTGCCTGGGACTTAATGGCGGTGCGGGGCTGGTAGAAGATCACGTAGGGGGCCAGCTCAATGGCCCATTTGGCCACTCGGCCGGATGCATCCTGGCTGCCTATGATCTTGGCAAGCGGGGCAGTACATATGACCGTAATGGGGTGCTCTTGAAAATAGGGCTTGAGCTTCTTGGCAGCGAAGTACACACCATAGCACATCTTCTGGTAGTGTGGGTAGTTCTGCTTCGAGGTGGATAAGACTTCGCTTAAATAATACACCGGCCTCTGTACCGGTTGAGCTCGGCCTTCTTCTGGGCGTTGGACTACGATGACAGTGCTGACCACCCGGCTAGTAGCGGAAATGTAAAGGAGCATGGGCTCCTTTTCAGCCGATGCCGCCAAGACAGGCGGCGTGGTCAGCATCTTCTTTAGGTCGTGGAAGGCTTGGTCCGCCTGGTTGTTCCACTCGAAATGAGTGGACTTCTTCATGAGTCGGTTGAGGGGGAGGGCCTTCTCTCCGAGCCGGCTGATGAAGCGGTTCAGGTAAGCCAAGCATGCGGTGAACTTCTGGACATCACGCGGCTTGGTGGGAATCTCCATTCTCTCTATGGCCTTGATCTTTATTGGGTTGCACTCGATGCCGCGTTCGGAGACCAGGAAGCCTAGGAGCTGGCCGGCTGGTACTCCGAACACGCATTTCTCGGGGTTGAGCTTGATTTGTAATTGGCGCAAGTTTTCAAATGTTTCTCTGAGGTCTTCCAGAAAGGTGTCGCGCTTCTCCGTCTTCGCCACAATATCGTCTACATAGAGATGAGCATTTCTGCCGAGCTGCTTGAGGAGGCATTTCTGCATGCAACGCTGAAAAGTGGCACCGGCATTTCTCAAGCCGAATGTCATAGTCAGGTAGCAGAAGGCTCTGAATGGTGTGATGAAGGCGGTTTTCAGGCGGTCAGCTGGGTCCAGCTTTATCTGGTGGTAGCCTGAGTAAGCATCCAAGAAGCTCAACAGCTCACATCCGGCTGTGGAGTCTATTACTTGATCAATCCTTGGCAAGGCAAAGGGATCTTTGGGGCAAGCCTTGTTGAGGCTAGTGTAGTCTATACACATGCACCACTTGTTGTTTTTCTTCAGCATGAGGACCGGGTTGGCGAGCCATTCTGGGAAGAAAACTTCCATAATGAAACCGGCTGCCAGAAGCCGGGCTATCTCTTCTCCCACAATCCTTCTCTTCTCCTCTGATAGTCGGCGGAGAGGCTGTTTGACTGGTTTCGCACCTTCTCAGACATGTACCTTGTGCTCAGCGAATTCCTTCGGCACACCCGGCATGTCCTTGGGGGACCATGTGAAAATGTCCCGATTCTCACGGAGGAAATCGGCAAGGTCGCCTTCCTATTTGCTGTCCAGGTTTGCCCCGATGGTGGCAAACCTTTCTGGGTGATCTGGGTCCAGAGGTACCCTCTTTGTTTCTTTGGCCGACTAAAAGGAACCTTGGGCACCACACTCCTCGGGGTCGGGGGACAGGGCCGGCTGCTTGCCGTTCATGGCCATGACTCGGTCCAGTACCTTCTTCTCTTCAGCAATTACAAGGGACTCGGCCAGCCGGCTGCTGGCAGCTGCGCACTCGGAGGATTTCTTGTAGTCTCCGGCTATGGTGATGATGCCCTTGGAACTTGGTATCTTCATCTTGAGGTAGGCGTAATGGGGTACATCCATGAACTTGGCCAGGGCAGGTCGGCCAAGCAACGTGTGGTAAGGGCTCTCTAGATCCACCACTTCAAACCACACTGCCTCTCGGCAGAAATGATCCTTGTCCCCGAAGAGGACATCTATCTTGATCTTGCCGATTGGGGAGCAGGACAAGCTGGGTACGATGCCATGGAACACAGTCCGACTGGGCATGAGCTGCTTTGTCTTGATGCTCAGCTTCTCCATGGTGTCGCGGTATAGGATATTGATGCTGCTCCCACCATCTATCAGCACACAGGAGAAACGGGCGGCTCGCCTTTCCGTAGCAAGGGTGGCGTCCAGAACCAATGCGTAGGAGTCGGGAGACGGCATCACCTCTGGGTGATCTGTCCGGCTCCAGCTAATAGGCCTTTCTGACCAGTGCATGAATGCTGGGTTGTTGGAGGCGACTGCATTGACTTCTTGATGTTGTCGGTGCCGGCTACACCAATCTTCTGGCTGGCTGGTGAAGACGACGTAGGCGGCATGCTCGTCGGGGTACTCATCTTGAACTGCCCCGACCGCTGGTCGAGCGACCGGCTGCAGAGGGGCCGGAGGCGGCTGACCAGCAGGCGGAGGTGGCGCCATCCCCTCACCCTTGGAGATCCGAGTGTGCCAATGGCATTTTCTGGTCGTGTGGTTTGAAGGCTTTGCGCCGCTGTGAAACTTGCAGGGGGCATCAAGTGCTTGCTCGTAGGAGAAAGCCGGCTGCCAAGCCGGCCTGCCGCCCTTCTGCTTCTTGGGTGTGGGCCGTCCTTCGGGTTGTTCGTCTTCGACTGTGGCCACCTGCCGACTGGTGGAAGGCGGCAGGGGAGCCTTGCGCTTGTGGTCGTTCTGGTGCGGGCGTCGGCTGGATTCTCCAGCCGGCGTCTTGGGACTCAGAGCGAGCACCTTCCCAGAGGCATCTACTCGGAGCTCGATCTTCATCGAGGAATCGGCCGTGGCGTATTTATCAGCTATGACCAGTAGCTCGTCAAGCGTAGTCGGCTCGTCGCAGAGGAGTCGGTGCTTGACGAGGGTGCCTTCTCGGCACCCGGCGGTGAAGTACTCTATAGCTTGGACCTCGTGCACTCCCTCGCAGAAATTGCGGAGCTCGGCCCACCGCATGAGGTAGTCGCGAGACGATTCGTTGGGCCCTTGGACGCACAAGGAGAGCTGTCGGGGCTTAGGAGC
This sequence comes from Triticum dicoccoides, assembly GCF_002162155.2. Classification (NCBI taxonomy): domain Eukaryota; kingdom Viridiplantae; phylum Streptophyta; class Magnoliopsida; order Poales; family Poaceae; genus Triticum; species Triticum dicoccoides. The sequence continues at coordinate 250,597,975 of NC_041388.1, forward strand.
CTGCTTGTAGGTGCTGGTGAAGTTGCGTATGAAGGCTTCAGTGATGTCTAGCCAGCTGTTGACACTGTAAGGCTTGAGGCTGTTAAGCCAAGTGCGCGTCGTGCCTTGGAGCATGAGGGGCACATATTTTACGGCAACACACCTGTTGCCGTTTGCGATGCTAGCCGCGGTGGAGTAGTCGATCAACCAATCTTCCGGCTTCACGGAGCCGTTGTACTTGGGCGTGTCTCTTGGGAGCGAGAACCCTTTGGGGAAGGGCTCGTCGCGGATACAGGGGCCGAAGCAAGACGGGCCGACATCATCTTCTTCTTCTAGGGCCAAGGATCGCGCAAGGCGGTCGATCCGGTGGCGGGCATCATTCTCACCGACTCCTTCGTGGCGACCCAGCCGGCCGCTGAGAGTCAGGTGCGTGACAGGTGGCGGGGTAGGGTATCTCTCACCACGAGGCGGCGGAGGAGGAGGGTTGCCCCACCACTCCATGGCTCGAGGGCGGCCCTCGGCGTCATGCTTGATGGAGATTCGAGTCCGGCAGCGGCTGGCAGCCGGCTCCTTTTCTTTTCTCGCACGGGTGTTGCCCGCGGTCGATGTTCGTGACGTTGCGCCATGCTCTCAGCGCGGGGGAGGACTCTCGGCGCGGACGCCGGCTTCATGCTGCTCTGTGGCCGCGTCGATAAGTTGCTGGATGCGTCTGGTCATGTAAGGGAGCTCATCAGGCCCCAGCCCATTCAACTCGTCTGCGGCCGCCTGGGCAGCGCGCAAGTTCTTGAGAGGCGTGGCATAGACTGGACGGTCTGCTCCCAGCATGTCGGCGATAGCCGCGCCGTGTTTCTTGACGATACCGACGCGGCTCGGCCCGTCGGGGGGCGGCGTGCCGAAGGTGGCTCGGTCGACCTCGCGCTGGTGAGCCTCGGTGAGGCGTCTCATGGTAGCGAGCCTCTGGCCCTCCGCAATGAGGGCGAGCCGGCGCGCCTCCAATGTCTTGGCGTCCGCGTCAGCCAGGACAGGGACGGACAAGTCATGCAGTGCCGCCTGCAGAGCATCATGAGCGTTTTTGCCTGAGGAGGCGCCGTGGTAGATAACCAGTACCTCGGTAATGGCATTGTCACTGCTGTCGTCTTGAGGAAGAGGGTCGTTGATGACCACCACGTTGGTGGGGAAGGCGTCAAGGGATGCCGTGTCAGATTCGACAAGCATCGGGTCGGTGGAGCCAACCGACTCCAAGTCCGCGGCAAGCTCGCCGGAGACGTGGAGTTGATCGAGGAGGCTGACGAGGTGGCTCTCGGGGCAGTCTGTGCCCGCGTCGGATGCGGGCTCGTCAGAGATGCGAGCCTCGCCAAGAAGATCGGCGAGGCAGCTCACCGCGCAGGCTTCAGCGACGTCTTGCAGTGCGTCGGGGCAAGCGCCATCGGGCGAACCAGGCTGGCTACGCACGTTGGGAAGGAAGAGGGTTCCCGTCCAGAGCAGGTCTCCGGACGACGGTGCACCTGGCCCCATGGTGGGCACCAAATGTTGGGTGGTTGGTGCGACATATGCCAATGGATGGCTTATCATTGTGGGAGCCAATAAAACATCGCCGGTGCCTGGAAACAGGATAAGGCGAAGACATGCACGCCGACGAATCTTACCCAGCTTCAGGGCTCTCCGTGGAGATAACACCCCTAATGCTGCTCTGCGGGATCTCCGCATGATCACTAACTCAGTGGGTTGCTACAGAATGCTCCTTGAGCTGTTCGGTGAAAGGATGAGGGAGGGCCAGGCTAGCCCGCTCCTCTTCTCCTTGTGGCATCTAAAATCTATCCAAAGAGTGATCCCCCTACATGGGAACCCTGAGTGGTTTATATAGGCCTACCCCCCAGGGGTACAATGGTAATCCGGATGGGCGTGGGCCCAGCCGTCTGTGTCTACGCCCGCCAGCTTCTCCACCGACTGGTAGGCCCACCGGCTGCCGACCATTTGGCCGACAGGCCAGCACCATCGCTCGGGGGTCTTGTCGGGGGCTGGTTACTGTTACCTTGCCCTGGGTGACGATGGCTTTGTTGTGGTAAGCATGGCTACAGTGCCACCGCGAGGCGGCTCATCACTGTAGCCTTACCTTCTCTTGTCTCCTTAATGAAGCACCTCCTTGGAGGGAGGGAGCTGGCCGGCTATTGGAAGCTGGCCATACCCTTGGCCGACTGTGGGAAGCCTGGCCGCCTTCGAGATCTCCCTGTCCAAGGGGGATCACCACCCACGGGTCGTACTGACCCCTCGCCGTGGGTGACGTCACGATCATCGTGGCAACAGTGTCGCGCCGGACGGGGATGGCAGCCCCGTACGGTGCACTGTGGCCATGCGTGTGCCGGGATTCGGGGGTGGCAGGCTTTACTGTAGCCATGCCCCGTCTTGTCGCCGTTATGTGGGTGCAGACTCTGAGGGCAAGATCTTAGCCGCCTACTGAGGGGCCGGCTCCTGGGAGTCGGCCCTTTTATGGCCGACTTCTGGAAGTCGGCCTTCTCGTGGTCTTGTTTCTCAAGGATTTCAGGGCTGGGCTGCCTTTGCACAGCCGGCTTGAGAGGTAGCCGGCTGGGGGAAGACGGCCCCATGTCTTGGAAGCTTGGAGGCTTGTTCGGCATGTAATTTTTCTGAAGTGCCAGGGGAAGCCGGCTAGGCTACCCGTGGTCATTTACTCCGACAAGTAACGGCACGAGTTACACGTTTTTTGCAAGTTTACGAACAAAAATGACAGCGGCATAGAATATCACATCCACCCTGCAGCTTAGATACTATGGTGATACAAGTTTTTACACAGTTGGAAGTGAGATCCAATGGCTTGGGAGTATTCTTTGTAATTATGCGCAATTTCCTAACTCTCCAAAGGTTTTTTTGCAAATAAAACATTCAGGCCTTGTGTGTGCCGCTGCATCTTCGATCCAACGGCTCCCCAGCGCTCATTTTAGGTGCTCCCCGTAGCTTAATTACCCGCTACGGTGATTGGAGTAGTTGTGGGCCGAATGCTACGAAAATATAATCTAAACTAACCGGAATAAATGCCTACACAAATTAATCCAAGGTTGGGGTGCCCCTCGCAATATAAATAGCTCTGGCTTTGCGAGGGATGGAGAGGTAGTAGCTTCAATGCATGGAAGATATGGTGTCAGAAAGCAAGGTCAATCGAGAGGCGTATAGATAGAGAGACAAAGTGAGTGTGGTCCGACATTCATTGAACAAATATATATGCTCTAGAGAGATATTGTCAGATTGAGCTTTTTGGCAAAGGTGAGGGCTGTAAGATAGAGCTTCAGAGATGATCCAGTCACAGACATGTAGATATATTTTGTGCGTGAGAGGAAGCAAGGTCAACTGATCACATAGGGTGGCCGTGCGATCGAAAGGGTGAGACGGGTTGGAGAGAGTGACCTAGATAGACGATGTGCGTGAGAGAGTATACAATGTGAATAGGTCGAATTGGGCTCAACATGGTGATATATCGTTTTTGTCCGAGAAAGAGCGAGGTCAATCAAGACATACAGAGAGAGAGAGATTGAGTGAGTGTGGCCCACCATGAGGTCGAAAGAGTGGTGGCGGCTTGGATGGACTGACCTAGATAGACAATCTGCGTGAGAGAGTATAGAGTATGTCGATCGAGGCCCGAACAGGGAGATATATCATTTGTGTGTGAAAGAAAACGAGGTTAAACGAGACTCGGATAAAGAGAGCGAGATTGAGCGAGTGTGGCCCGCCGTGTGGAAGAAAGAGTGAGACAGTCTCGAGGGAGTGACCTAGATATACAACGTGCGTCCGTGCGCATGCACGAAAGGTTGGGGGGCTAGATAGGCAATGCATGTATTTAGCGCGAGAGGGTGAGAGGGAGAGGGGGGAGAGAGAGAGAGAGAGCTCGGCATGGGGTGCAATGACGGGTGTGTGAGGTAAATACATTTGGTAACAGAGTGGAAAAGGGGTTGTGTAGTTGAGAGACTAAGAGATCGAAACATGGAGAGAAAGAATGAACGTGTGTTGGAAACCGATAGCTTCCTAAGGTGGTTAGGAGAGGAAGATTGACCGATACAGGAAGTATGTAGGGTTTGTGCGGTGGGGGGGGCTAAAAACAACATTTGAATGTACATAGTACGAGACTTAATATCGATGTTTCAATTCGGTGTACATTGTAAGATTTGAACCAAGGACCAGGCATACGGGTAATTATTTCGAATTCGTGTCATACTAAGTTTCGAAAAGTTGACATTGACTCAGTTTGTTGTGCTATTTTGTAGGTCATATGTTTGAATCCATCCAAAAGTTTTCTCACTACCATGGTGTTCATCATATACATATGAATTTGTATTAAAAAGTAGCATGGATACAGTGAAATGCGAAATCCACGTTAGAATTGGAGATCGCTATGTGACGCACACACTAATTCAAATAACTAACTACGTGACACACACTCTGATTCAAATAACTAATTATGTGACACACACTCTAATCCACGTTAGCGTGGGTACCATTTCGATTTTTTTTCAAATAACTCATCATTAATTAATTTATAGTACTCCCTTTGTTCACTTTTATAATACCTTGAAGACATTTCAGACAATGTGCAAAACAGTTTATTTTAAGTTGTCTAAAACGACTTACAAAAGTGAACGGATGGAGTATCTCGTTTCGAATGACTAATTATTGCAAGGAAAACACGGGCATGGTAATACATACAGATTCGTTTGCAAATGAAAGAAGATTCGTTTGCATTCTCAAATGTAGGCGCACCAGGCAAACCAGGGTCATGTCGCGGTGGACGTTGCTTCGGTGCCTTAAAGGCAACTGCCTTTGGGTCACTGACATGTGGGCCAGCCACCTGTTGGGCCCATATGTCATGGACACAAAGGCAGGTGCCTTAAGGCACCGAAGCATAGTCATGTCGGGGTGGTCGCGTGTGTCGGACGGACGCGTAGCACCCAGCCACCCACCCCCTCCCCCCCAAAAAAAGGACGACGACAATATAAGTTCGCGCTTCCACGTTTCGGATTGAAATATCTGGCGGCCCCAATTCCAGCCCTGCAAAATCTATCTTCTCCACTGTCCCCTTCTGTGCCCAGATTGCTCAAATCCCTAATTCTCCACCAACCCTCGAATCACCCCTTGTCTCGTCTCTTTCCCCACCATTCCCCACCTCTGTGCCAGACGACGACGACGAAGACAACGTCGGCCGCCGCAACCGACGTGCCTCACAGACACTGAGTTCCACCGCATCAGGTGCGCTTCACCGACGATGTCTCCCAGCTCACCGGGGCTACTTCACCGAGCACATCGTCGCACCTCCGCCCCCCAAGGCCGTTGGGGCTTCACCAACGGTCTCGTCCACCGCATCGTAGCACTCCGCTGCCACTCAAGATCTGCATCCGTGCGCGGCTAGCCAACACTAGCGCATCACCCTCAACGGCTCTGAAGTGACCCACACTCTAGCTAGGCGAGCATGCCCAAACGCCGGCCTGAACTAGGTATCCACACATCACTCCCTTGTGCACTGTTCCGACGATGTTTGGATATCCTTTCACTGCTCTCTTAGCTTACCCGCATATGCAACTCTTACCTTAACTCTTATTTCTTCTGGAGATATCATCTGAAACAAGCAAATCCATATTTTAGCGAAGCATGATGGCGCTACAGGATCTGGTACACATCCTGCACACCCGTATAACCTTGTAAGTATCTGTCCTCCAGTACAACATCAAGGTCGATTCCTCTTATTTGATCAACCATTCGCCGTGTCAAAAATGCAGAGGGGGATGCAAGGAGCACAAGGCCTGCACATCCAAGCAAGTGGTAACATGGACTTGTACATGGAACATCCCAAGCGCAAGCAGAGCTGCAGTGAGCCTATACAACGAGCTAGCATAAGTCCCTGCATTTCATTTAATTCGTACTGGCATTCGTGTATGATTTGTGTGCAGTGGCTGATCCACGAATTCAATTTACCAGGGGCGAACATTTAACTTAAAAAATACGAAGGCACTTGCACTCCGGAAATCAACATAACTTGAGAAATGTGAAGCTACATGCACTTTGAAAACCAGCTAATGATCCAAAGTAGTTCAGATTATAAACACTAAATGATGCAAGCACCAAAAAACACAAAATGCAACATGGTGCAGAAGGATTACAAACATGGTCTGTACCTGCTTGAATTATTCGTTCTCTGGCTGAAAATATCAAAGTGTAATTGCACGTATAACCAGTGCGCAAATTGCATATCAATATATCTATCCTGCACAAGTATGCCAATAGTTTCAAACAACAGATTAGGAAATTATTTATGCTATGTTGTCATGATACGGGGACTTTCTGGTAGATGGCCTTGACGTTTCCTCAAGCTATGAAAATGCACTATAATTTGCTTGTCATCAATGCCTGCAAATCTCTGTCTCTCTCAACATAGTAGATCATCATTAGACACTAAATCCTTCAATGAGCTTGCAAAATTCTTGCATTAGATACCTCATTAGACCAGGAGCATGTAAAATGTTTGCATCAAATCCTTCATTAGCAGTCTGTTCATTAGACACTTCAGGCTCAAGAACAACATGAGCTTGTATGTTTGCACCGGAAACTTGATTAGATACATCAGATTCAGTCAGTTCCGTATTGATTGGGGGAGTTATAAAATAAGTAGAAATTGGTTTCATTTTCTCATAGATTCCCTACATACAAGCAGTTTTACAACACCGTCAGGTTTAACTATTGGCCAGAAATTGAAGAGTTGAATTAGATATAATCATGGATGTGATGTACCTGCTCGTTGCGCATGCTACTCTTGCAAGATGCGACTATCCGTTTGCGCAAGCTCGATGCCATGCCCGTGCTGCCGTCGCTGCCTCCCACGTAGGCTACACCCAGGGTTGGATCTTCATCTTCTTGTCCTTCCGTTCGCTTGAAGCCCGGCGACCGCCCTCCAATGAGGGTGCGAGGAAGTGTTGTGTCAGTCTGTCCAGCGGCGGCTAGGTTAGGAGCAAACCAGACTGGAGGCTGGAGCGAATGAATTGGGATTTTCCTGCTGTTGATCGAAATGGGAGGCGCTCGTTTGGGCCGCGAGCCTGCTATAGGGCCTGCCTTGCACTTATGTTATTGGCCCATCCAAATTGAAACATTTTTCTTCATTTTTTACATTGCCTGCTCGTGCGTTGGGACGAACAAAACTAGTGTGGGCCAACCTGGACGACTCAAACTAGGTGCACACTTTCCAGCCACCTGAGGCGGCCGCCCATACCAGCCCCTATGGTGGTGTCACCCCTTTTTGCGTGTATGATTGGATAGTGAAAAATATTCCAGTGGCGCTTTTGATTTACCCACAGAATGGTTGAATTGCTTGTTTCTATGAACTGAGTTCGCCAATAATGTGAAGGATGCCAGTCTTTTCATCCTATTGTAGATTGCTTAGATCTCGATATGCCAAAAGTAATCGCATGAAATATACAGTAAAAGTCTGTGTGATGTGTTTGGCTACAACTAGTCTGACTACACGTCCTCATATAACATATCAAGGACGCACCATCTTACCAGATTAACCATTCGACTTACCCATGCAGTGTGGGAAGAAAGAAGTATTGGGACTGCGTATCCAAGCAATTGATGCCATGGACTCCTTCGTACAACCTTGTAAGCGAAAAAGAAGTTGCAGTGTGCCTGTACAAAGAACTAGCGTAAGTTCAGTTACCTGCTTCTCGGAATTTTAGTTAGCCACTTATTGCAAAATTGTTCAATTACGTTGCTTGGCTTAATTTAGTTTGCTACTGATTACATAATGGCATAGCCTGTTATTCATATTGTAGACTGCGCCTATCTATGTGTTTGATACTTACCGTTAAGAATTACCTAATTGCCTTAACTTAAATATCTACTTGTTTGTTTAATTGCTTTGCTGCTGCAACAGCGGGTTACAATGATGTTAATAACTACTTTTCAGCATCCAATTGAAACTCTTTAATTCCTTGTTTGTTTAACTGGTTTGTTGTTATAACTCCCAGTTGAGATGTTTTGCTAACTTCAACTTTTCTGAATCCAATCAGAACTTTAATGGCAAAACAGGTTAGCCCAAGATCAAAGAGCGAGGTCCCCATGGACGTTGCATCATCCCACAGCAGTGGCACCGGCCCAATCGTGCATTATGAATTGCCAACTGCTGATGCTCTAGAGGCTAAACTAGTGGTAGAAAGCGATTCTGCTTCTGCACTTAGAGATGAAGTTGACATGTTGAGGAAGCAAACAGCACAATCACAAGCAGTACTCAAGACAACCATTAAATATTTGGTGGATTTCAAAACGAAGCAAGCTGACATTGACCAGATTGTTAAGCTCCCGAAGGAAAAAAGGAAATTAAATTCCTACTTGGTAAATCATAGGTGAAATGTTCTTTCCATAGTTGAATAACCTTTGTGTTGTCTGTTCATGTAATCAATCAAACCATTTGTTTTAGAGATCATGTAATAATTGTTTTTTTTGTTTGTAATTTTATTTGAGCACAAGTCTGTATTAATTGATAAGACTCGGAGACATTTCATTTGGATTGCTGTGCCAGACCTACAAATATGCCAATCGGGCTGAATGTGCATTCAGCAATAGTAGTATAGATGGACCATAAGTGGCATGCATCGGAAAGGGCCAAGATGCTGGCTAAAAAAGGATGTCGTTGTAGCCAAAAAAAAGTACAGCGACCTGGCTTATGTATGTTAGTTGATATTATTGATCCATATACTCTATAACTGTTTATATGTCTGTTAGTTCCATACATTATTGGCTGATTGACTCGATATTTGAATCTTGATACATCGCTTGTGTACATATCTAAATGGGAGTACACATTATGCTGCGTGTGACATTTGAGTTGGACATGAAGTGTTCCAAATATTCGAATTCACCTTAAACTGGATTCTAGTTTCTGAATTTGAGTATCGGCATTTGTAAACCATATTCATATATGACAGTGGAATACATCTTTGTCGTCCTTTTGAAGATATATAAAAACACGCAAAATGATTTATAAAGATTCATATAGGAATACAAAATGGATTCAAATTTAGTTGCCAGGGTAAACGTGGATGCTTATTATCCCAAAATTCCAAAGAAACAGCAAAATGTCCACTCCCACATCGGTTGCCCGAAGCCAAGTGTTTGGGATATTGAAATTACTGTCTACCCATTACACGGACAATCCATCGGCCCGATTTCCACTACTCTAAATAGGGGTAGGTTAGTAACTTCAATTAGACGTGACACGACTGCCTCTGAGCCCATTCCGACATGGTGGGCGTCAAACATGGACGGCAAAACTCATTTGATTCAAGCTTGTCCGAAAGACCTCTGTTTCTCCCTCCATTCCCCATTCATACACGGTGGGCGGCAAAACACCCTCTCCTCGTCCGAAATAGATGTAGGCTAATATTTTAAATAGGGGCAGATGTGTAACTTCCATCAGACGTGACACAACCGCCCTACCTGTCAGCCCCATTCATACACCATGGGCGCCAACCGTGGGGGACAAAACACCCTCTCCTCGCCCGAAATAGTTACCGGCAAATATTTGGGAGATGCGAGATTACCATCCTATCCCCAACCGACGAGACGTCCAAATTTGAAACGGGGGATAAGTTCGTAACTTTCCCATATTTCAGACAGGCGCGTCCCAAAAACATGGTTCCTCGTACCTCTCCCTCCATTTTCCCATTCATACACCGTCCGCGCTAGAACACCCCATTCCCACACCAGCCTCCGTCCGCCACCCCATCCATCGCCGCCGTCCTCCACCACATCCCTCGCCACCGTCCTCCACCATGCCGGAGTGCCTACCAAGACCGCGTCGTCCACTGCTAGAGATGGACGTTTCTCATCCACGGCGACGGACCAATAGCCTTGCATCGCGTCCTCTCGCTTCATCCGCGTCGTCGCCCTCTTTGTCGGGGCCGCTCACACAACCTTCTCTTCCACCGCAACAGGACTTATCCCCTGATGCACCCGTCTACCATCGCAGATCTTCTTCAATGCCACCGATAGCCATCGCACCCCCGATGCCTACACGGCACCGCAAGAGAGGTGGTACTTCATATCTCCTCAACTTTTTGATCTCAACCAGAAAATAGATCTTAACTTGGTTACTCTACTTTCTTTTCAGCTCTTAGAATTTAGTTCTTAGTTCGAAGCAAACAATGGATGCTAAATATCATTTCTCTGGTTTGCAGCTTCAAATCTGCCATGGCACAGACATAATACGGTTTAATTGATCATGCTTAGGGTTTAATTGATCATGTTGGTTCCGTGGTGGTTTCTTTAATAGAAATCAGAGGGGAAACCCTCTTTTGCTAAAAAATATATGCTTAGAGTTTCCCGCTTTTATGATCACTATACGATCAGAATACATGCTTCGTGTCATAATAACACTGCTCCAGCTAAACAAGCTTAGTTATTCAAATACGAATATGATATTATTAAAACAGAGTTGTTTAATTGGTCAGCTAAATGTTCCTAAATTAGTTTTGAAAATGCATGTTCGCCGCTCGGGTGTGTATCTCTGTGTGTGGTCTGGTCAGCACGGTTGGGAAGTTGAACTTTGCATATGCAGGGGTTTATAGGGAGACACTCTCCGAGTTGAACCGCAATGCATTCCATAGATAATCTTACTACATTTTATGTTTTCATGAATCTCAGATTCTGAACAACATCATAATGATTATGAGCTTGCATGCATGAAAAGAATAAAGCATAATAATGACATGGATGTCAAACTTGGCATTAAGGGACTGAAATCAAGTCTGGATGCAATGCAATGCAAACACTCTCCACCTACAGATTCATGCTCAGAATATGATCCTAACAGTGATTCTGCGCTAGAGGGAGACCTAAGTCAATGTAGCTCCCTAGTGGAGGAGTCAGAGGAAGATGCCCTATCTTATTCACCCATCAAGGTACTTGCTCTAACTTTCCAAGGTTACATTACTCGCACATATCTAGCAACTGATGCTTTGCATTGCTTCTACTTTGTTGAACTGCCATTAGCTTAGTTTACACATCGTGTATGTGAATACGCCTTGCCTATCCATTTTTAGTACATATTCCATCTGTCATCATACCATATTTATCCATTCAAATGTTGTTCTTGTGTATCAGACGTTCAAAAGGAAGAGGGCGATTGCTGATCGTGGAGGAGCACAAGCAAAGTATTTGGAAAAGGTAGTGGCACCTGATAAATCAAATAGCCCATTAGGTGTAGTTGCAATATCACCTGACCCACAAAATACCCCAACTCTAGCAGACTCTAGCCCTACTACACTGGTCATTTCTGATGCTCCAACTCAGCAGACCCCAACTGCAGCAAATAGTATGATTATGCCAGTTGACATAGCACCAGCTGTACGACGCAAAACCCCCATCCCAGCAAAGAGTACACCAAATACAGTTGCCAAATCCCTTTTCGAACCAGAGAGAGCCCCAATTGTAGCAAATAGGACCCATGTTCCATTTCTTCCCAGTTTAGAAGACGAAGCTTATGTTGTTGTCAGGAACTTTGTGCGCATCTTTCCTTCATGGAAAGATTATACCACAGACACAGAACAATTTCCAGTCTTCCTCCGCAACTTACGCGTAAGTAATGTACTAATGTTATTCATGGTCATTACTGCATATGTTTCTGCTGACAGAAGACACAATATTTCATTCTTTTAAATAGGTGAGGCGCAAACTGGATTGTGATGAAGAGCAAGGGTTGGTTGCGCTTTTCAAGCACTCGTTGATGAAGTATCGTTCCTACCTGAGGCAAGCGCACTTTGATGGCAAGCCTCTGAACGAAATTTCTGTAAAGTCTCCGGTGCTACATTTATCCGACGGTGACTGGAATAATCTTGTTACACATTGGTCTCGGCTGCAGCGTAAGGTACTGTCTATGATATCACATCACAATTTGAACTACATTTCTGCATTTGCCTTAATGTCTCACTTGTATGAAAACTGTTAGCAGAAGAACATTCGTCCTCAAGGGACCACAAAATCTCGCAACTATACTGCACACTGCATTGCTCTTGTGAGTACCTCTTGCCCTGTATGACCATACTTACTTTCATAGCTGTTTGATTATGTAGCATCACTGCACATGTTAGCCTCGTAATCGTCCATTTGGTGGACATTATAAGATCCATATGGACTCTTACATAAATTTAGAATCAACCCAATGCTTTTGAAGAGGTTTAGCTCTGCAGTCCTCTTGTAAGGACTGAACGTGGTCTATCACTGTACTTACATTAACAACTACTCCCTCCATCCCATAATATAAGAACGTTTTGTACAGTACACCAGTGTTCAAAACACTCTTGTATTATGGGAAGAGGGATTGGTTCATTTAGTAGCATTCTGCATCTTATCTCCCTCGCCCACCATTTACTAAAAGAGATCAGATCTATATTTAATCTTACCAACAAGTAGAATACACACACAATGCCAGTGCAGAAGTGTAGCCCATTGCTCTTGTCAGTACATTTTGTCCTGTAACGCTTGTACTTCCAGGGATTGGTAGTTGATTATGTAGCATCAATCTGCATCTTATCTTCATTATCCTCTATCCCTTCCAGTATTATCATATCTATAATTACTCTCTACAAAATGTAGAGTACAGGCAATGCTTATGAAGAAGATTATGTGCTGAAATTCTTGAGTTATCCTTCCCTTGCCATGGAGAAGGGCATTATAAAGCCGGTGTTAACTGTTAATGTAAGTCAGTCCTTCTAAAGCCTTTATCCTCAACTGCTGTTTAATTTGCTCATACTCCCTATCGTTTACTGCTGTTTAGTTTGCTGTTTCTACCAAAATGCATGTTCGTAAGAACCGTAAGTTCTAAGTTTTACTTGTAAAACCAAATTCCTTATTCATACCATGCACATTACTTAATACTCCCTATATGTATGCTTGTTTTTGTGGATCTATAATCCAGTGTGTGGTGAAGCAGCCCACGTTTGCACCTTGTCATCTCCTATTTTATCTTACTGATGTGGCTGATGATATGAACAACATGCCATGCACATTATCCAAAATAGATACAATGATTTTCTTTGCCCTTCATCTATGCTTGTTATGTTGACATGGTAATCCAGTAGTGTGGTGAAGCTCCCCGCATTATGAACAATGCCAAATTATGCTATTGATATTTTGAACATACTCTTTATTTTCTAATTTGAAATTGGATAGAATTGACAGAACAGTTTTTATCTTTGTTTATACATGTGCAAAACCTGTCATCTCTCTGCTTTGTTTCAGGGTGATATGCCTGATGGCATGCACAAGTCTGCGCAAGGCTGTGAGACAAACCCAACATATATTGCAGCAAAGAAAGAAAAACATCTTGAAGATAGCAAGACAACCCCAAAGTCTTGTCTTGATGCAGTGTTCAAGTTACTTGAGACTAACAGTCAAACAAGCTCACAGAATTCGTTATCCGAATCATTTCGACTTCTTCAGTCCCAAGTTCTAGCAGAAAGGCATTCTGCAACTCAACTTCGACTTGAAGTCCTATCTCTAAGAACGATTGCGGAGAACACCAATGAGAACCTCATCGCTAAACAGCTACACCTGGAAGCTATGACCGACATGCTAGGGCGGTCTCACAGCCTTGCTCAGCAGCTTGCGCAGCAGTTCCCCCGCAAGGCTAACCTTTCTTGAACTGTCTTGGAAGTGGTCTCGGTTCAGTATTATTTTGTTACGCTGCAATGGTGCCCAGTTTTTGTAATCTGCTTCTTCGTTGCGCTTTATGATCACCGTTGGCGAACTTTGATGCCTAGTGGATGTAATATACCTTAAATCCTTTATTGTGTAGTGTAGGTTTATTCTTAGTTACTATGTCGTAATTTCTTTATTGTATAGAGTAGGTTTGTTCTTAATTCCTACTAGTTACGCAGCAGCCCGAAATGAATCCCGACCCATGATTGTGCGAATCAAATCACGGGCTTTTAACAGGCCAAAATTGTCTGGGTCCTTGTTTGGCCCAATCAGATATCGGCTGCGAGCAGGCCGGATGCAAACCGGGCCGTAGTTAGGCCCAACTATATGACGGTCTTTTAACATGTCGAATTTAATATAGGGCCGAAATGTTAAACGGGCCCTTAACAGGACAAAACTAATATCAGGCCAAATTACTAAGTGGCTTTTAGCAAGTGGGCCCAAAAGCATAGTGTCCAGTTGACGGGCCGAATCTGATATGGGCCATAATTGAGCCCAAAGCCTCTTAAAGGGCTGGACCTGATCTGGGCCGTAATTTGGCCCAGAACATGGTAGGCTTTTAACGGGCTAGATCTCATATGGGCCACTATTAGGCCCGAAGCGTGGTATGCCATTAATGGACCAGATCAAATATGGGCCGACATTTGGCCCAAAACATGGCAGCCAGTTAATGGGCCGGCCTACTAGGGTCCTCAAAATCTTGTGGGCCTACAGCTGGACCGGCCCATTAATGTCGGCGAAATCTCATGGGCCTTTAGCTGGGCCGGCCCATTATGACCCGCAAGAATCTTGTGGGCCTTTACCTGGGCGGGCCCACTATGGCACAAAAAAATCTTGTGGGCCTTTACCTGGGACGGCCCATTATGGCCCGAAAAATCTTGTGGGCCTTTAGCTGGGCTAGCCCATTATGGTCCACAAAATTTCGTGGGCCTTTAGCTGGGCAAGCCCATTATGGTCCACAAAATCTTGTGGGCCTCTAGTTGGGCCGGCCCATTTAAACTTGTTGGGCCGTGCCACGTGTTGATGTATCATAGGTGCCTTCTGTCCACTGAGTGGATGACATCTGTCCCGACGATGAGCCGACACGTGTTTCCTCTAGCCAATGATGATTTTACACGTGGAAAATCCCCATTGGTCGGGGCTGTTAACGGGTTATCGGATCCAAAACCCGACCCGATAGCTTAACGGCGTTCCGTTACGGTGGATGCCATGTGTCGGTCACCCTTAACGAAAGCACTTCTGTGACGCGCGATTTATCATCATGGAAGTGGACACTTCCGTGATGATAATTTTGGTAATGTCATGGAACACTTCTATGACAGCACAGGTATGACTATCTTGATTCTGTCATAAATTTGTCATGGATGTACATGCATGACAAAAAAGCAACCTACTATGACAAGCACGTATCATCACGGAAGTATATTTTTTTTGTAGTGATAAGTCTTGGCCCGCACTTCTCTGCTTTGGTATTTGCGAGCCTGTTGTTGATAGAATGCAGAACAGGCCTTTGCAACGTCACGCTCCTCCTCCAGGGCATCTAAATTGTCCTACCGATCGAGTTCGGCCTCTCTCTCTCTCTCTTCGTACATGCGCACTCGAGGTGAGTCATGAATGATGTCGCTGGGCAAAACGGCCTCTGCGCCGTACACCATGAAGAATGGTGTGTATCCGGTAGTGCGGTTGGGCATGGTCCGCAACCCCCAGAGTATGGAGTCGAACTCCTCAACCCAGTGCTTGTCTAATTCCTTCAAACACCGCACTAGTCTAGGCTTGATGCCGCTCATGATAAGACCATTAGCTCATTTGACTTGACCGTTTGTTTGTGGGTGATAGACGGAGGCGTAATCGAGCTTAATGCCCAGGTTAGCATACCAGGTTTTCACTTTATCGGCTGTAAAATTGGAGCTGTTATCGGTGATGATGTTTTGTGGGACACCGTAATGGTGCACGACACCGGATATAAAGTCTATCACTGGTCTGGCTTCGGCCGTTTTAAGTGGCTTGGCCTCTATCCACTTGGTGAACTTATCTACCATGACTAGTAGATATTTTTCTTGTGGCTTCCTCCTTTAAGGGGTCCGACCATATCAAGCCCCCAGACCGCGAAAGGCCAAGTAATGGGGCTTGTTTGTAGAGCGGTAGGCGTCATATGGCTTTGATTGGCGAAAAGCTGGCATCTGACACAGCATTGTACAAGGTCATGTGCATCTGCTCGGGTCGTCAACCAAAAGAAACCTGTACGGAAGGCCTTACTTGCAAGGGCCCAAGCCGCAGCGTGCTGACCGCCGAGACCAGCATGGATTTCAGCCAGGAGTTGCCGTCCCTCTTCTTCGGAGATACATCTTTGAAGGACTCCGGTAGCACTTTTCTTGCAGAGCTCTCCTTCATGGACCTTATAGGCTTTCGAACGCCGAACAATGCAGCGAGCCTCATTCTGATCCTCGGGGAGCTCTCGCCTATTTAGGTAGGCCAAGAAGGGTTCGGTCCATGGGGCAATTACTGCCATTATTAGATGGGCCGATGATGTTATCTCGATAGCTGAGCCCCCGATGATACCGGTATTGTGTTTGGAATCTGGGGGTATGATCGGATCCGGACTAGCATTGCTGCTCTCATCCTGCCACACCACGGATGGCTTGAAGAGCCTTTCCAGAAAGATGTTAGGCGGGACGGGGTCATGCTTGGCGCCCATGCGAGCAAGGACATCCGCCTCTTCATTACTTTCTCGAGCCACATGATGAAACCTGAGTCCCTCGAACCGAGCTGATATTTTGAGTACGGCATTACGATAAGCCGCCATCTTTGGATCTTTGGCGTCGAAGTCTCCGTTTATTTGGGATATCAGGAGATTTGAATCTCCGCGCACCTCCAGGCATTGTATGCCCATGGAGGCAGCCATCCAAAGACCGTCCAATAGGGCCTCGTATTCGGTTGCGTTGTTGGAGTCTGTGTATAATATTTGGAGTACGTGCTGAACTGTGTCTTCGGTGGGGGACGTCAAGACGAAGCCTGCTCCTAAGCCGGCCAACATTTTAGAGCCATCGAAGTGCATGACCCAGTTGGAATATGAACCATACTCTTTAGGGAGTTCGGCCTCTCTCCATTCGGCGACGAAATCAGCCAATACTTGAGATTTAATGGCTCGGCGTGGTTTGTATGTTATGTCGAATGGTAGGAGCTCAATAGCCCACTTGGCAATCCAACCTGTAGCGTCATGGTTATTATATCATTGAGTGGTACTTCGGAAGCCACCGTGATTGAACACTCTTGGAACTAGTGTCGTAGCTTCCGGGATACCATGAAGACCATGTATGTTATCTTTTGGTAATGAGGGTACCGGGATTTGCATGGTGTGAGGACGGTGGATACGTAGTATACCGGTTTCTGAAGTGGGAACTTGTGTCCGTCCTCCTTTCGCTCAACGACGAGCACTGCGCTCACCACCTGGTGTGTTGCATAGATGTATAATAACATTGGTTCGCCGATGTTTGGCGCAGCCAGGATTGGGTTGCTCGCTAAAAGAGCCTTTATTTCCTCCAGTCCGGCCGTTGTCGCTTCCATCCACTCGAAGTGGTCGATACGTCGGAGAAGGCCATAAAGTGGCAATGCTTTTTCTCCTAGTCTGGAGATAAAGCGTCTTAAAGCTGCCATGCATCTGGCTAGTTTTCGGACCTGTTTAAGGTCTATTGGTGTAGCCAATTGTGACAAAGCTCGGATTTTGGTTGGATTTGCCTCAATTCCTCTATTGGAAATGATGAAGCCCAATAGCTTTTCGATGGGAACGCCGAAAACACACATTTCCGGATTGAGCTTGATGTCATATGTCCGGAGGTTGTCGAATGTGAGATGCAGGTCATCTATTAACGACTCGACGTGCTTAGTCTTGATGATGACGTCACCCACATATGCTTCAACTGTCTTGCCGATTTGTTTCTCCAGGCATGTCTGAATCATGTGTTGGTAGCTGGCGCCAGCATTTTTAAGCCCAAAGGGCATAGTGTTGAAGCAGAAAGGCCCGTATGGGGTGATGAATGCCGTTGCGGCTTGATCGAACTCCTTCATTTTAATATGATGGTATCCGGAGTATGCATCGAGGAAACACAGTGAGTCGGGTCCTGGAATAGCATGAATAATCTGATTGATGCGGGGGAGGGGAAAGGGATCCTTAGGACAAGCCTTATTGAGGTCTTTGAAATCGACGCACAGGCGCCAGGATTTGTCCTTCTTTGGTCCCATCACCAGGTTTCCTAGCTAGTCCGGGTGTTTTATTTCTCTGATGAATCCAGCCTCGATTAACTTGGCTAGCTCCTCCCCCACAGCTTGTCGTTTAGGTTCGGACAAGCGCCGCAGTGTTTGCTTGACCGGCTTATATCCCTTCGATATAGTGAGGCTGTGTTCGGCCAGCCTGTGTGGGATTCCTAGCATATCAGAAGGGTGCCAAGCGAATATGTCCCCGTTCTCGTGCACGAACGTTCGTAGTGTGGCGTCAACCATTGGGTCCATCTAGGCCCCGATGGAAGTTATCTTCTTGGGGTCGGTCGGGTGGACTTGAAATTTGACTATTTCGTCTGCTGGTTTGAAGGAGGTGGATTTGGGACGCTTATCAAGGATTACGTCATCCCTATCCACCATAGAGCGTAGTGCGGTTAACTCTTTGGCCGCGAGGGCCTCAAACAGTGCCTCGAGGGCTAGGGATGCTGTTTTGTTTCGGTGCGGAGGGCTATGTCCGGATCACTAGAAAGAGTGATAATACCGTTGGGCCCGGGCAGCTTGAGCTTCATATACCCGTAATGAGGTATAGCTTGAAAGCATGTGAATGCATCTCACCCCAACAGGGCATGATATCCACTGTTGAAAGGGGCCACTTGGAAGGTTATCTCTTCGGACCGTTAGTTCTCCGGTGTGTCGAATACCACATTGAGTGTAATTTTCCCCGTGCATCGTGCCTCCCGGTTGGGAATGATCCCTCAGAAGGTCGTATTACTATGCTCGATGCGGCTCCTGTCTATTTCAATTTTATTCAGTGTGTCCTCGTAGATGAGGTTTAGTCTATTGTCACCGTCCATGAGCACTTTAGTGATCCAGAAGCCATCCACAATTGGGTTGAGGACCAAGGCGGCTGGTGCCTGGACTGACCGGATTTTTGGTTCGTCACTGGCGTTGAAAGTTATGGCCATGTCGTTCCAGGGATTTATTATTGCGACTTGGTAGACTTCAGCGAGGTCGTGGAGTGCCCTCTTGCGCCGATTGTTTGAAGCAAAAGTCTCGAAGACTGTCAATACTCTGGGGTCGTCGTCTTTCGGGGGGAGTTGCTCCACGGTGTTTTTTAGTGAGGATATCCTCGCCGCTCTTGGCCACTTGTCGGAGTATCCAACATGCTCTAAGGCTGTGCGTTGGTACGGTATCTGGTGTCGTGTGTATTTTGCACGGCCTATCGAGCCATCCCTCCAGAACGGTTCCGCGTCCCATAATGGGTTTAGTTTTCTTTACTATGGGTTCGGGTGCCCCGCGAGGGTGCATCCGTTTTGCTCACCCGAGGGGTTGGGTGGAGACCGGTGGCTCCCAACGAGCTGTCTGGGTTTTCCAGGCGCTTTCCATTGCGCAGTACTTCTGCACCACGGTTGCCAAGTCAGCAAAGTGTAATACGCGACGGCGGTTGATGGCATTGAGGATGCCTTCATCCGTGCAATTATTGCAGAATAATAAAATCGCGTCCTCGTTGTGGCAGTCTTTAATCTTGTCTTTGACAAGGAGGAATCTGGCCCAAAAGTGATGGCCTGTTTCCTGAGGCTGCTGTCGTACGTACCTGAGGTCGCATATATCTGGCGGGCCGGAATTGCTAGGCGAATATTGCTTGTGGTGGGTGGGTGGTTTTAAATCCGAACCCTGACCCGATTTGGAGTCCGGAGCCTGAAAAACTTCTGAGCTCATTAGTTCGGGCTCCGGGATGTCGAACAATTTTCCGGGCCCAACGCCCGAGTCCAAGTTCGGGGGAATGGGAGTGTTATTCTGCAGACGGGTATCCGGCTCTTCGAGGTCAGAAATCCAAACATAGTTCATCTTTGGCATAGGGGAAGAATTGTTGTTTTGCTCTTCTACGACCGCTATCTCATGGGTGATCGGTGGAGATTTGATTTCTCTCTGATCGGGTTTAAGCCCAATTTGATCATAGTCAGTAGCGACCCCCATGGTGGCGGTGCGATCCAGGAGTTCGTTTAAGGATGACCACTCCACCAGATCCATCCTTCTAGAGTATTCGGAGTCAATACGGAGGCGATTTTCGATGACCCGAGAAGTCCTCATCGACTTAACGGCCGAACGGGCGGTCATGGTAAAGCCGCCTAGCTGGAGAGTTTGGCCTGAGGCCAGAGCTCCTCCGGAGGTGATACTGTATTTGATAACAAGGCAAGCCATGAACCCTAAATTCGACAACACAGTGGAGCTCTCAATGAAAGCACCAATGTCGGTGTCAAAACCGGTGGATCTCGGGTAGGGGGTCCTGAACTATGCGTCTAAGGTGGATGGTAATAGGAGACATGGGACACGATGTTTTACCCAGGTTCGGGCCCTCTTGATGAAGGTAATACCCTACGTCCTGCTTGATTGATCTTGATGAATATGACGATTACAAGAGTTGATCTACCACGAGATCATAGTGTCTAAACCCTAGATGTCTAGCCTGTATGATTGTGATTGCTCCTAAGGACTAAACCCTTCGGTTTATATAGACACCGGAGGGGCCTAGGGTTATACAAAGTCGTTTAGAGAGAAAGGAAATAATACATCCAGACGCCTAGCTTGCCTTCCATGCAAAGGAGAGTCCCATCCAGACACGGGAAGAAGTCTTCTATCTTGTATCTTCATGGCCCAATAGTCCAGCCCATGTCACACAAGCCGGACGCCCGAGGACCCCTTAATATAGGACTCCCTCAATGGCCACCGGTGATGGTTCCCCCTCCGGCAGGGTGCCGGAACTAGATCCCAATTGGTTTTTCGTGGCTACAAAGGCTTTCTGCGGCGGAACTCCCGTTATAGATTTCTTTCTGGGGGTTTCGTGATTTATAGGAATTTTTGGCATCGGTCCCACGTCAAGGGGTCCACAAGGCAGCGACAAGACAATGGGGCATGCCCTCCACCCTTGTGGTTGCCTCGGGACTCTTCTATCCCAACTCTATGCTTTGGGGGTCTCTTTTGGTCCATAAAAAATCACCGTAAATTTTCAGGCCATTCTGAGAACTTTTATTTGTGCACAAAAACGACACCACAGTAGTTCAACTAAAAACAGCGCCAGTCCAGGTTAGTTCTAATAAAATCATACCAAAACCATATAAATTGTTGTAAACATGGCATGAATACTTCATAAACTATAGATACATTGGAGACGTATCACAGGTTTGCTCGGAGGTGAAGTTAAGAAGAAGGTTTTCCCTTCATCTTTGAAGGGAAAAGCATTGGCATGGTATAGGCTATGCGATGATATTGGATCTTGGAATTGGAATCGATTGAAATTGGAATCTGACCAAAGAAATTATCCTATGCATCTAGTTCATCAGATCGGAATTATATATATACATATATATATATATATATATATATATATATATATATATATATATATATAATTTTTGGCCTCCTGAAGGAGAAAGTATCACTCTAGCTTGGGGGAGGCTTAAGTCAATGTTATATTCATGCCTCAATCATGAGCTCTCGAGAGAAATTATTATTCAAATTTTTTTTTCTTGGCTTTCTCGTAATGATCAATCCATGCTCGATACTTCTTGTGATGGTTCTTTTGTGAAGAAGACTATTGAATTCAGGTGGGATCTTTTAGAAAGAATTAGACGCACCTCTGAAGATTGGGAACTCGAGGAAGGTAATGAGTCAGACATTAAGCTTGAGTTTGATTGTGTTAAATCTTTTATGAATACTGATGCTTTTCACAAGTTTAGCACTAAATATGGACTTGATTCTCAGATACCTCCTTTTGTGAATCATTTGCTACTCATGTTGATCTCCCTAAGGAGAAGTGGTTTAAATATCACCCCCTATTAAAGAAGAAATTAAAGAACTAGTTAAAGCTAAAGATGAAACTATTATTTACAATGTTGATCCAGTTGTGCCCATTGCTTACATTGAAAAACCACCTTTCCCTGTTAGGATAAAGGAACATGCTAAGGTCTCAACTGTGGTTTGCAAAATTAATATTAAAGCACGTAAAACCTAAGAGAAAATTAAAGTGAAACCTAGTGTTGCTATGGTTAAAGATCTCTTGGTTGAAAATATTGATGTGCATGTTATTTATTTCTGTGATGAAGTTGCTAGAACTGCCAAACCCGATTAAAAAGATAAACATAGACCTATTGTTGGCATGCCTATTGTCTTAGTTGAAATAGGAGATCATTGTTATCATGGTTTATGTGACTTAGGTGCTAGCGTGATTGTTATTCCTTTTACCTTATACCAAGAAATTATGAATGACATAGCACCCGCTTAAATAGAAGACACAGGTGTGATGACCCACAACTATAGGGGATCAATTGTAGCTCTTTTTGACAATTAATAGTGTCGAACCCAGCGAGGATCAGAAGGAAATGAGAAGTGGTTTTTAGCAAGGTAATGTATGCAAGTGCTGAAATTGTAAGTAGCATAGTAGTTTGATAGCGAGATAATTTGTAACGAGCAAGTACCGATAATAGCAGCAAAAGTGCA
The DNA here is from genome assembly GCF_002162155.2 of Triticum dicoccoides. Lineage (NCBI taxonomy): Eukaryota > Viridiplantae > Streptophyta > Magnoliopsida > Poales > Poaceae > Triticum > Triticum dicoccoides. Next base: position 250,620,412 of record NC_041388.1, read on the forward strand.
GCAAGGTAGCCCAATCCTTTTGAGGCAAAGGACAGGCCAAACGATCTCTTATAATAAGCAAAGCATTCTTCAGGGTACACGGGAATTTTATCTAGTCACTTTCAACATGTTGACTCAATTTGTGTTCGCTACTCTGATAATTTGATATGTGGGTGGACCAGTGCTTAGGTGTTGTTCTTACTTGAACAAACCTCCTACTTATGATTAACCCTCCCCCAAGCATCTGCAACTACGAGAAAGGTATTAAGAATAAATTCTAACCATAGAATTAAACTTTTGGATTCAATCGGTCCCTTACAGAATAGCGCATAAACTGGGGTTTAAGCTTCTGTCACTCTCGCAACCCATCATATAATTGCTACTCCACAATGCATTCCCTTAGGCCCAAATATGGTTAAGTGTCATGTAGTCGATGTTCACATGACACCACTAAGGGAATCACAACATACATACTATCAGAATATCTAACACATATCAATTTCACATGATTACTTACAACATGATTTCTCCCGTGACCTCACGAACAAAAGTAACTACTCACAAATGATAATCATTCTCAAGATCAGAGGGGTATTAAATAGCATATTAGATCTAAACATATAATCTTCCACCAAATAAACCATATAGTAATCAACTATAAGATGTAATCAACACTACTAGTCACCCACGAGCACCAATCTATAGTTCCGGTAACAAGATTGAACACAAGAGATGAACTAGGGTTTGAGATGAGATGATGCTGTTAAAGATGTTGATGGAGATAGCCCTCCCCAAGATGGGAGAGTTGTTGATGATGATGATGACGATGATTTCCCCCTCCGAGAGGGAAATTCCCCCGGCGGAATCGCTCCGCCAGAGGACAAAAGTGCTCCTGCCCAAGTTCCGCCTCGAGACGGCGGCGCTCCATCCTGAAAGTCCTCTCCTTATTTTTTTTCTAGGTCAAAATGACTAATATACCAGAAGATAGGCACCGGAGGTGGGCCTGGGTGAGCACAACCCACCAGGGTGCGCCTGGGCTCCCTGGCGCACCCAGGTGGGTTGTGCCCGCCTGGTGGGCCTCCTCTGGTACTCATTTGCTCCAATATTCATCATATATTCCATAAAAATTCTCCGTGAAGTTTCAGCTTGTTTGGAGTTGTGCAGAATAGGTAGCCTGTCGTAGCTTTTCCAGGTGCAGATTTCCAGCTGCCGGAATTCTCCCTCTTTGTGCGTACCTTGCAAATTATGAGAGAAAAGGCATTAGAATTTGATATGTCTCCAACGTATCTATAATTTTTTATTGTTCCATGCTATTATATATTCTGTTTTGGATGTTTAATGGGCTTATTTATACACTTTTATATTATTTTTTGGACTAACCTATTGACCAGAGGCCCAGCCCAATCTGCTGTTTTTTTCCTATTTCAGTGTTTCGCAGAAAAAGAATACCAAATAGAGTCCAAATGGAATGAAACCTTCAGGAGCGTGATTTTTGGAATAAACGTGATCCAGAGGACTTGGAGTGGATGTCAAGCAATCAACAAGGAAGCCACGAGGCAGGGGGCGCGCCTACCCCCTGGGCGCGTCCTCCACCCTCATGAGCCCCTCGTGGCTCCACCGACCTACTTCTTCCTCCTATATATACCTACGTTCCCCCAAACCATCAAGGAGCACCATGTAAACCTAATTCCACCGCCGCAACCTTCTGTACCCGTGAGATCCCATCTTGGCCCCTTTTCCGGCACTCCACCGGAGGGGGCATTGATCACGGAGGGCTTCTACATCAACACCATAGCCTCTCCGATGATGTGTGAGTAGTTTACCTCAGACCTTCGGGTCCATAGTTATTAGCTAGATGGCTTCTTCTCTCTCTTTGGATCTCAATACAAAGTTCTCCTCGATTCTCTTGGAGATCTATTCGATGTAATCTTCTTTTGCGGTGTGTTTGTCGAGATCCGATGAATTGTGGGTTTATGATCAAGATTATCTATGAACAATATTTGAATCTTCTCTGAATTCTTTTATGTATGATTGGTTATCTTTGCAAGTCTCTTCGAATTATCAGTTTGGTTTGGCCTACTAGATTGATCTTTCTTGCAATGGGAGAAGTGCTTAGCTTTGGGTTCAATCTTGCGGTGCTCGATCCTAGTGATAGTAGGGGAAACGACACGTATTGTATTGTTGCCATCGAGGATAAAAAGATGGGGTTTATATCATATTGCATGAGTTTATCCCTCTACATCATGTCATCTTGCTTAAAGCATTACTCCGTTCTTATGAACTTAATACTCTAGATGCATGCTTGATAGCGGTCGATGTGTGGAGTAATAGTAGTAGATGCAGGAAGGAGTCGGTCTACTCGTCACGGACGTGATGCCTATATACATGATCATACCTAGATATTCTCATAACTATGCTCAATTATATCAATTGCTCGATAGTAATTTTTTTACCCAGCATAATGCTGAGAAGCCACTAGTGAAACCTATGCCCCCCGGGTCTATGTTCCATCATATTAATCTCCCGTCAACAAGCTATTTCTTGTGCCGTTTATTTTGCTTTCTTTACTTTTAGTCTTATCATAAAAATACCAAAAATATTATCTTATCTTCTCTATCAGATCTCACTTTTGCAAGTGTCCATAAAGGGATTCACAACCCCATTATTGCATTGGTTGCAAGCTTTTTTTGTGTAGGTGCAAGGGACTTGAGCGTGGCCTCCTACTTGATTGATACCTTGGTTCTCAAAAACTAAGGGAAATACTTACGCTACTTTGCTGCATCATCCTTTCCTCTTCAAGGGAAAACCAACGCAGTGCTCAAGAGGTTGCAAGAAGGATTTTTGGCGCCGTTGCCGGGGAGTCTACGCACAAGTCAAGACATACCAAGTACCCATCACAAACTCTTATCCCTTGCATTACATTATTGCCATTTGCCTCTCGTTTTCCTCTCCCCCACTTCACCCTTTTCGTTTTATTCGCCCTCTCTTTTTGTTCCCTCCTTTCTCGTGTTCCTTGAGTTTGCTGCCATTATGTCTGAATCTGAGGAGGTTATCGCCGATAAGAGCGGTAATAATAACATGGAAAATTTTGATGCTTTCAATGATCCTCCTGAGGAACCTACTATCTTGCATACAAAAAAGTTTCGAGTCGGTAGTGGTAATATTGTTGGGAAGGGAGTTATTCAAGATTTCTTTACTTGTGCTGGTACTTTGCCCATTATGGGTGGTTCTATTCTTCATAGAACTAGTAGTCTTGCGGATGCAATATCGTTGCTCATAGTTCAACTTGAAAGGCAATTTCTTCATATGCATCCTTGCATACAAAGAATTTTCCTAGAATTTTCTAATATTGAGTACTCTTCTGTTAAGCGTGCCGCTACTGTCTTTTTGGCTCATGAGTTCAGATTTATTAAGAAAGAAGCTAAAGAATTTTTTGCGCATTATATGGTGGATGTTGGTCATCCTCCCATAGAAGCTATCCTTTTTAATCAAGAAGACTTAATGCCTTTACAATCTTTGGATCATGTTGCTTATAATGAAAACCTTAGAAAAAGGTTCCTACCGATGTTCTAGTTGATAGAATTTCTGAACTTAATGATGATTTTGCTATTCAGAATAATCGATTAGGTTTTTCTCTTGAGAAAAGACTCGTGACTTTTTGTCAAAAGAACGCTTGTAATGATGAATTGGTTGTGCAATATAAGGGGCCAAGGGAGGAACACATACCTCCCGAGCTTGATCTTGGGGACTTTTGTCCTATTAAATTTAACCCCTTTGATTACTTTTGCTTGCCACGAAGGAAACTTGCTGCTGAACGTAGAGAATACGAAAGGAGTTTTCATGGTTTACCTTACCATTATTATGGCAACACCTAGATCTATCTTCGCTTTTATGCCTAGCTAGGGGCGTTAAACGATAGCGCTTGTTGGGAGGCAACCCAATTTTATTTTTGTTTCTTGCTTTTTGATTCTTCTTAGTAATAAATAATTCATCTAGCCTCTGTTTAGATGTTATTTTATGCTTTTAATTAGTGTTTGTACCAAGTAGAACCTTTGGAAAGACTTGGGGAAAGTCTTTGCGATCTTGCTGTAAAAAACAGAAACTTTAGCGCTCGCGAGAATTGCTGTCATTTTTTATTGGAGGGTGCTATTTAGTTAATTCTTTTTGCAGATTATTAATAGATAAATTCCTCACGTCCATAAATTTATTTTAGAATTTCTGGGTTTCCATAAGTATTCGAAACCTACAGATTACTACAGACTGTTCTGTTTTTGACAGATTCTGTTTTTCGTGTGTTGTTTGCTTATTTTGATGAATCTATGGCTAGTAATAGAGTTTATGAACCATAGAAAAGTTGGAATACAGTAGGTTTAACACCAATATAAATAAATAATGAGTTAATTACAGTACCTTGAAGTGGTGGTTTGTTTTCTTTTACTAACGGAGCTCACGAGATTTTCTTTTAAGTTTTGTGTTGTGAAGTTTTCAAGTTTTGGGTAAAGATTTGATGGATTATGGAACAAGGATTGGAAAGAGCCTAAGCTTGGGGATTCCCAAGGCACCTCAAGGTAAAATACAAGGAAAACCAAAAGCTTAAGCTTGGGGATGCCCCAGAAGGCATCCCCTCTTTCGTCTTCGTCTATCTGTAACTTTACTTGGGACTATATTTTTATTCACCACATGATATGTGTTTTGCTTGGAGCGTGTTGTATGATTTGAGTATTTGCTCTTTATTTTATAACAATCATCCTCGCTGTACACACCTTTTGAGAGAGACACACATGATTCAGAATTTGTTAGAATACTCTATGTGCTTCACTTATATCTTTTGAGCTATATAGTTTTTGCTCTAGTGCTTCACTTATATCTTTTAGAGCACGGTGGTGGTTTTATTTTATAGAAATTACTGATCTCTCATGCTTCACTCATATTATTTTTAGAGTCTTAAACAACATGGTAATTTGCTTTAATTGTGAAATTAATCCGAAGGTGATAGGCATCTAAGATGAGCATAGTAAAAACTTCCATATTGAGTTCATTGAATATCATGAGAAGTTTGATACTTGATAAGTATTTTGAGATATAAAGGTGGTAATATTAGAGTGTGCTAGTTGAATAATTGTGAAATTGAGAAATACTTGTGTTAAGGTTGGCAAGTCCCGTAGCATGCACGTATGGTAAAATTTGTGGGACAATTTTGACACATAAGGTGTTCTTTTATTGCTTTCCTTATGAGTGGCGGTCGGGGACGAGCGATGGTCTTTTCCTACCAATCTATCCCTCTAGGGGCATGCATAGTAGTACTTTGCTTCGAGGGCTAATAAAATTTTGCAATAAGTATATGAGTTTGAAAGTGCAACTATCCCTAGGTGGTTTTGGTAATTCCTAACAACATATAGCTCATTGAGCTAATGCTATTCCAACATTAATATTTCAGGAAAAGCTCAATGAATGGCATGGCATGGATGAGGAATGTGGACCCCTCAAAATATTAAGGACAAAAAGATTGGCTCAAGCTCAAAGCTCAAGACTCTACATTTTTTATTTTAGTGATCCAAGATCACATTGAGTCTATAGGAAAAGCCAATACTATCAAGGAGGGATGAGGTGTTGCTTAATGAGGTTCTTGCTTCATAGTGCTTAGTGATATGCTCCAAAACCCTCAACTACCTTCCCACATCCACATATGACCTAAACCAAAAGTCAAACTCGGCCCTACCGATTCTTTCTATCCGGCGCCACCGAGTTTCAAATGTCATAGCCACTGCCACAAACCCTAGGCAAATTGGTCTCATCGATAGGGATTTCAATCACACCGAGATGGGGTTGTAATCTCTCTGTTTCCCTTCGTAACGTTTCGGTCCTACTGAGATGAGCGATCGGTCCCACCGAGATTGCAATGTAAACTCTCTGTTTCTCTTTCGTAACATTTCGGTCCCACCAAAATGAGCGATCGGTCCCATCGAGTTTACCTGACCAACTCTCTGGTTAGCTTATTACCAAAATCGGTCCCACCGAGTTTGTGTAATCGGTCACACCAAGATTACGTTATGCCCTAACCCTAACCATATCGGTCCTACCGAGTTGCATCTCAGTCGCACCGAAAATCCTAACGGTCACTAGGTTTGCTAAATCGGTCCGACCGAGTTTTCAACTTCGGTCTCACCGAGATTGGTAAATTGTGTGTAACGGTTAGTTTTTGTGTGGAGGCTATATATACCCCTCTACCCACTCTTCATTCGTGGAGAGAGCCATCAGAACATACCTACACTTCCAATACACATTTTCTGAGAGAGAACCACCTACTCATGTGTTGAGGCCAAGATATTCCATTCCTACCATATGAATCTTGATCTCTAGCCTTCCCCAAGTTGCTTTCCACTCAAACCTTCTTCCCACCAAATCCATATCCTGTGAGAGAGAGCTGAGTGTTGGGGAGACTATCATTTGAAGCACAAGTGTCGGCGTTCTGGAACGGGGGTCCCCAGACTTGCCTGCCTGCGGCCTGCAGCGTGGCTCAAGTGGGGGCCTAGTGCGGCCCATCTTCATCAGCTCAAGCTCAAGACCCTCGCGAGGGGCCATGCCTCGTGGGGCGGACGACAGAAAGCTTCCTCAGAGGCAGCCTCATCAGGCAAGCTCGCGAGGAGGCAGAGAGATCAAGGCGGGGATACCTCGCAAGGAACCCGTGACGCAAGCCATGACGATCGAGACCAGGCGGGCGCCAGGTGGGCGCTGGCCTACACAGTGTCCTTGTTTCCCCTTTGGTGCAAAGGGGGCAAGCACATGCCAAGTGTCGGTGTCAAAACCGGCGGATCTCGGGTAGGGGGTCCCGAACTGTGCGTCTAAGGCGGATGGTAACATGAGGCAGGGGACACAATGTTTTACCCAGGTTCGGGCCCTCTTGATGGAGGTAAAACCCTACATCATGCTCGATTAATATTGATCATATGGGTAGTACAAGAGTAGATCTACCACGAGATCGGAGAGGCTAAACCCTAGAAGCTAGCCTATGGTATGATTGTATGTTGTCCTACGGACTAAAACCCTCCGGTTTACATAGACACCGGAGGGGCTAGGGTTACACAAGGTCGGTTACAAAGGAGGAGATACACATATCCGTATTGCCTAGCTTGCCTTCCACGCCAAGTAGAGTCCCATCTGGACACGAGACGAAGTCTTCAATCATGTATCTTCATAGTCTAACAGTCCGACCAATGGAGATAGTCCGGCTGTTCGGAGACCCCCTAATCCAGGACTCCCACAGTAGCCCCTGAACCAGGCTTTCAATGACGATGAGTCCGACGCGCAGTATTGTCTTCAGCATTGCAAGGCGGGTTCCTCCTTCGAATATACCAAAGAAGAATTTGAACATAAGGATAGTGTCCGAACCTGCAAAATAAGTTCCACATACCACCGTAGAGAGAATAATATTTCCACAAATCCAATTTGCTGACTTGTTTTGGCAACACGACATTATGTCACGGCCCGGTGATTATTCGAACTGTTTCCTTTAACTAGCCCGCACATAACGCGAGGCAGTTTTTTGACACGTCTTGTCAAAGCAGAGATCGTGTCCCCTTATCACGGGATTCTCATCAATACGGGTGTGGGTAACCCAACCGTGCCATCGATTACGGCGCTTGGGGGAGAAGCGAGTTTTACCAGGCTAGTGGGGATGCATAGTATCGTCCGCCCATATAAAGGGATAAGGATTTACCTTTTCATCCACGCCTTCTTCCTCCTTTGCTCATCCACCTTCGCACACTCGAGCTCTAGTGCCCAAGTTCGCATTTCCCACCTCAACCTTATCCAACCATGTCCGGAGTGGGAGGCAGGTGGATGGTCTCCTCCGTCACGGAGGGACATGTCAAGAAGCTGAGGAGAGCCGGATACTTGCCTGACGACATCGTGCACCGGCTCCCAGAGGAGGGGCAGCTCATCCCCACCCCCAGGCCCCATGAGAGGGTAGTGTTCCTCACCCATTTCCTCCGCGGACTGGGATTTCCTCCCCACCCATTTGTCCGGGGGCTCATGTTCTACTACGGCCTGGATTTCCACGATCTGGCCCCGAACTTCATCCTCAACATCTCGGCATTTATCGTCGTGTGCGAGGCTTTCCTCCGCATCAAGCCCCACTTTGGCTTATGGCTGAAGACTTTCAATGTCAAGCCGAAGGTAGTGAGCGGCCGCCAGGCAGAGTATGGAGGCGCCATGGTGGGCAAGATGCCCAACGTCACATGGCTCGAGGGCTCCTTCATGGAGACCATAAAGGGGTGGCAATCGGGGTGGTTCTACATCACCGAGCCGCGTGACCCTACATGGGCAGTGGCCCCCGAGTTCTGATCTGGCTTCCCCACACTGCTTACCTCCTCGCAAGAGAAGGGCCTGTCCCGAGGTAGTTCGGGAGAGCTGACCGGACTCCAAACATGTATTCAAAACATGATGAACAAGAAGCTCAAACTTGTCAACGTAGTCCAGGTCATGCTCCACCGTCGGATCCTCCCGTGCCACCAACGGGCCTTCAACTTGTGGGAGTTCGACCCGGCGCAGCACCGAACTCTGAATAGGCTCTTCGACACAACTCATGAAGATGCCTGGAGGGTGCTGTTCAAGAGCACCGAGGTCCCCCCTCCCATTACTGAGGATCGTGGATTCAGTGCAAAGTGCCAAGCCAGTGCAGTAAGCTACTTTACCTCTTACAGGATACTTATTTTTCATAGATTGACTCCATGCGGGATCTAAACTCCCGTACCTTTGACAGGACTGGCAGGAGATGGCTGGACAGATCGACTGTCTGGCTCCTTTCCCCGAAGGCCCAGCAGACTCTCTTCTGACGAAGATGCTGACTCCAGCTCCTTATACGGTGCCGGAGAAGACCAAGAAGGCCAAGGGAACCCGAAAGAGTTCCAGGAGCCAGGCGTCATCAGACTCACCGTCCGAGGACTCTACGACGTAATCCTCCCCCGAAGACGAGGAGGCAGAAGAAGATGCTCCTCCTCCAGACAGGGGAGACAAGAAAATGAAGGCCGCCCCAACTGGGGAGGCCGAGGGGTCCAAGAAGGGGAGGACTCTCCTTCCAGACAGCTCTACCACCGCCGTCGATGGCGAAGACGAGTGGCTGCCCAGGGCCAAGCCCCTGGGGAAGTCATAAGTATTCGGATACCAGAGTAACTCATAGTATTCCTTTGTCGCACTACTTCACCTAACGCCAAAATATGATTATGCAGGCCCCCCGAGCCCGTATTGATGTATCATCGGACGGCTCCCTAGGCTCGTCAGATATGGATAGCGATCCAGTCCCGACCTCCACCTCCCCTCATCCCGCGGACGACGCTGAGGTGCTGTCTCACGAGGCACTGGGTCGAGGGGAGACAGTCCCGGAGGCACCTCAAGGCGGCCTCCCGGACTCCGGGAGCCGAGGGGACAAGGCCCCTGAGAACTCCGAGTTCGGCCCTCAGCCGAACACCACGTAGGAACCTCCAGTGTTTCCGGACTTGGGCAGGCAGCCTCCTTCTAAGAGGGGCGAGACGCCTGTACCGGTGACCTCTGTCCATCCAGAGGCGCTGGACAATCTGCTGGAAGCGCTTCACAGCACTTCCATCGACGAGGAGCACTGTACTATCATGAGTGCGGTGATCCAGAAGGTTCAGTCCGCCAAGAGCGGATTGACTGAAGCCTGTGCCAGCCTTCTAACAGGCTTTGAGGTAAGTGTTTAAAATATAGGAAAATAATACCGCATAGACAGTAGCCCCTGATGCTCCGTTCGGTGTTCACAAAGAAAAGCCGAACAGAGGATCAAACAATATCACAGGAGTCTAATATGAGTATGTCAATATGCATATGCAGGCTTCGCTGATGGCATCCGCCGCACTGACTGCGGAGGTCGCCATACTGAAGCAGGACCTTAAAGGGTCCCAGGATGAGCTCGGCCTTACCAAGAGGCAGCTCGAGAAGAACAAAGGTAAGTAGTACCTAGTATGTGGATATGTATAAAAAGAGTGCGATTGTAAAATGACAGGATCATCGTGAATTTGCCAGGGGCCACGACCGAAGTGGCGACCCTAAAGCAAGCGATGTCCGAGGCCGAAGATAAAGCGGCCAAGGAGCGCACCGAGCGAGAAAAGCAAGAGGCTCAGGTGGGCGAGGTGCAGCAAGAGCTCTAGGCTCTCGTGACGAAGCACGAGGTGTTGGAGCTTGACTCGAAGACGCGAGAGTCTGAGCTTGCCGCGGCCCACGAGAGCGCAAAAAGTGCCAAGGCCGAAGCCCAAAAGGCCCTCCAGGAGATCGACGCAATGAAGAAGATAGCGGTGGGTAAGGCATTCTATATGCAGACCAAGCATGTAAAAGTAAATTACCGATTACTTACCCGAATTCGGAGCTCTCCAGGAGCATTCGCAGATTTGCCCCGTAGCGTGTCGGATGCCGCACAGTTTTACCAGGCCGAGGAGGGAAGCTCAACGGAGATGTTGTTCTGGTCTCAGTATACTGGGACTGAACACCCGATGCCTCTAAGCGACCAGCTAAAGCAGCTGGTCGAGCTGCACAAGGCGGCCGAACAGGCCATGAAGGGCCTTATAGTCCGGCTGTGGCCTGGCGACGCCCTTCCAAACAGCTATTTCGGCCTGGTGAGGCGGCTTGTGGATGCCTGCCCACAGCTGGAGGTCGTCAAGCGGTCTGTCTGCATCGAAGGTGCACGCCGGGATTTCGCCCGTGTGAAGGTGCAGTGGGCCAAGCTAGACGCCGTGAAGCTGATCAAGGAAGGGCCGTCGCAGGGCAAGGAGCATCGCACCCCCGAAATTTATTATGAGGGTGTCCTGAAGGGTGCCCGTCTTGTAGCGGACGAATGTTCAAAGGATGTAATATTTGAGTAAACTTGCTCGTGTGATCATGTATGATGAAAACTTGTTTCATATGCGCTATGCAACGCTTGTGTGAATTTAAAATATTACCTTCTATTTGGCTGTTTATCCAATCTGAGAGATGGCTAGTCCTCGGCTTCTGCCCCCATGCCACGAGTGTTGGGGTGTTCGGGATAAACCTGAGCACTCTTGTTCCCATCTTTGGGTCCTTCGAGGGAGCTGCTCAGCACAACGAACAAGGCAACCGGACTAATGATGCTTTATCACTCTCACTTAGCCATAGAATTCTATAATTTTAAATTTCGGCGAAGCCCCTAGTATTCGGAAGGCTGAATTCGGGGCGCGATACACGCCTTTAAGCCGGACAGAGCTGGCCCGTCTTTAGGGACTTGAAAACCTCGCCGAACAGCGACCAGTCTCTCGCCTTATCATGATAGTCAGTTTTAGCTTTCTCTACTGAGGTGCTTAGCCTAGCAGAACCGGGGCACAATCGCAGTAGTTCTCCTAGCGCTACCTTAGCCGATAGAGCGGAACGTAAGGTACCAAAACATAGGAGCCGGGCAAACCCAACATTTGACCAAAGACATGATTCGGAGTTGATGCATATAATGCTACAAGTTCGGGGTGCCGCACTTGTGAAAGTGTTCAGACTTTTCACACCATATTGTGGGGTACATAAGCCCCTGGTGTATTGGCCGTACCGAAGTGTACGGTTGCAAGGCGTCATTAATGAACACATATATGTATAACAAGAATGCAATAATAGTCGTAGTGTTATGCATTGTTTATTCAAAAAGGTGCGTTTAAAGCAGAATGATACAGATGGTGCGATAAGCAAAGAGTAGGACTACGTCCCTTCCAAGGGCAAGCTGAGGAATAGTATTAAATCAAATATTTCACTCATTATTGTAATCCACCTGGGAATTCCGTGGTGTGACGTAGCTTTCTGCCTCCTTGGTTTCTGCATCATCTGTTCGGCAATAGTGCTGTCGGGCAGGGTTTCTAGAGATTAAGGTCCTGAAAAAGAGAAAAATAACCAAACGGGAAGCCCCTAGTGCGGTTTAAGCCGCGTCTTGGGGCGTGCTGCAGTTGTGCCCCCCTCCCCACCTGTGCCCATGGTATTTTTAATGCGTAATTATGTACGCGTGGCATGAGTTTTGCCGTTTGGCTGGGACTGGGGTGGGGGCCGCATTGCTACGCAAGCTCAGATCGCGCTAGGCGGTCTAGTTGCCGATTGCTCCGAGCGCGCTTGAAGGTGTCCGGGTCTTGAAACGCCGAACTGGTGGATTGCCTTGAGAGGCTGCTTTGTGCTTTTGCTGCGAGGGCCGCGGTGTGCTCCTCCATTCGGAGAGAGCGCTCTGTGTTTCCATTGACTGTAATAACCCCGCGAGGTCCTGGCATCTTGAGCTTGAGGTATGCATAATGCGGTACCGCATTGAATCTCACAAATGCAGTCCGCCCGAGCAGTGCATGATAACCACTGTGGAACGGGACTATATCGAAGATTAACTCTTCGCTTCAGAAGTTATCCAAGGATCCTAAGACCACTTCCAGTGTAATTGAGCCTGTGCAATGGGCCTCTACGCCTGGAATGACGCCCTTAAAGGTCGTTTTTGTGGGTTTGATCCTTGAGGGGTCTATACCCATTTTGCGCACTGTGTCCTGATAAAGCAGGTTCAAGCTGCTGCCGCCATCCATAAGGACTCGAGTGAGGTGAAATCCGTCAATGATTGGGTCCAGAACCAGTGCGGCGAATCCACCATGACGGATACTAGTGGGATGGTCCCTGCGATCGAAAGTGATCGAATAGGAGGACCATGGATTGAACTTTGGGGCGACTGGCTCCAACGCATATACGTCCCTGAGCGCATGCTTCCACTCCCTCTTGGGGATGTGGGTTGCGTATATCATGTTCACCGTCCGCACTTGTGGGGGAAACCTCTTCTGTCCTCCGGTGTGTGGCTGCCGGGGCTCCTCCTCGTCATTGCTATGTGGCCCCTTGTCCTTGTTTTCGGCAATTAACTTGCCGGCCTGCTTGAACACCCAACAATCCCTGTTGGTGTGATTGGCTGGGTTGTCTGGGGTGTCGTGTATTTGACATGAGCAATCGAGTATACGGTCCAAGCTGGACGGGCCCGACGTACTTTGTTTGAATGGCTTTTTCCACTAACCGGGTTTAGAGCCTTTGAATCCGGCATTGACTGTCGTATCCTCGGTATTATCGCTATTAATGCGGCGCTTATGTTTGTTGCGACGTGACCTGCTATTGCCGTCCTTGGTATCTGAAGTACCATGGTTCTTTGATATGTTATTACTGCGAGCCAGCCAGCTGTCTTCTCCCGCACAAAAGCGGGTCATGAGTGTCGTGAGGTCTGCCATAGATTTCGACTTTTCCTCACCAAGGTGTCGGGCTAGCCATTCATCGCGGATGTTGTGTTTGAAAGCCGCTAGGGCCTCTGCATCCGGACAATCGACGGTTTGATTTTTCTTTGTTAGGAACCGAGTCCAGAATTGCTTGGCCGATTCTTCTGGCTGCTGAATTATGTGGCTCAAGTCATCGGCATCTGGTGGCCGCACATAAGTGCCCTGAAAGTTGTCGAGGAATGCGGCTTCCAGATCTTCCCAACAGCTAACGGACTCTGCTGGCAAGCTGTTAAGCCAATGCCGCGCTGGTCCCTTGAGCTTTAGTGGGAGGTATTTGATGGCATGTAAGTCATCACCGCGGGCCATGTGGATATGGAGGAGGAAATCATTGATCCATACCGCGGGATCTGTTGTGCCGTTGTATGATTCAATATTTACAGGTTTGAAACCTTCTGGGATTTGATGATCCATTACTTCGTCTATGAAGCATAAGGGGTGTGCGGCACCTCTGTATTGGGCTATATCACGACGCAGCTCGAATGGGTCTTGCCCACTGTGTTCGGCCCGGCCGGATTTACTTTTACTGTATCCGGCGTGACGTTTATCGTCTCACATAGTGGCGCGCCCTCATGATCCGTAGATCGATCTTGCATGCTTTGCTTTGTCCTCCAATATGTCTCGCGGGTCTGGCGTATCTTCCCACGCCTTTTTATTTGAATGGCGTTGGGGTGCAGGCTGAGTTTTTGGCTGGAATGCCTCTCTATCGCGGCCACGAGTTGGCCGATCAGCCGCGTCATATGCTTCTTCCTCCAGTCGGGGTAGCAACCTGCATTTTGGGTAACTCTTGGAGGGGCGCTCGAGTTTATATTCCTCGGCCGCGAGGACTTCAGTCCATCTGTCAGCTAGCAGATCTTGATCAGCTTGAAGCTGCTGCTGCTTTTTCTTAAGGCTATTTGCCGTGGCTATAAGCCGGCGTTTGAAGCGCTCTTGTTCGACGGGATCCTCTGGCACGGCGAATTCGTCGTCGCCGAGGCTTGCCTCATCTTCGGAGGGGGCATGTAATTATCATCCTCCGCCTCTCCATCTGCCGCTCTCTCAGGAGGGCTGGCTCCTCCATCCTCCTGCTCTAAATCTTGCTGGAGGGGATTGTTGTTGTCTTCGGCACTACCCGAAGTGTTATTATCTCCTGTGCCGGTATCACCACTTTTGCTTTGGCAGGACTTAGAGCGGCGCCGCTGATGTCGGCGCTTGGGTTGCTTCTTGGAGGGGTCATCCTCCGCTATCTCATCGACATTGCATTCTTTGGGTGTATCCACCATGTATATATCGTATGATGAGGTGGCTGTCCAGTGCCCTGTGGGCAGTGGTTCCTCTTCGTCTCCTGCATCGTCGTCCATACCGTCGATGTCTTTGGAGTCGAAGTCGAGCATGTCGGTTAAGTCATCGACAGTGGCTACTAAGTGGGTGGTGGGTGGGCGCGAATTTCTTCATCGTCCGCATCCCAGTCCTTTCGGACATAGTTCGGCCAGGATCCTCCTGACAAGGAGAGAGACCTTAATGAGTTCAGTATGTCGCCAAAGGGCGAGTGCTAAAAAATATCAGCGGAGGTAGACTCCATGATCGGCGCCCAATCGGATTCGATAGGAACGGGCGCAGGCGGCTCGGAGTCCGTGGTCGAAGAAGGATCCGACAGTTTAACAACACGGCTCTCGTGCAAGGTAAGGTCGATGTTTGGCTCGATCGCCGCTGAGGGTAAGGCCTCCGTGGCGGGGTCCATCCACCCATCCATGGACGGCGCAACTGGCTCCGAATTGAGGGTCGGAGCGGCTGCCTGTGCGATCTCCTAAACACTGTCCGATGGTAGAGCTAAATCGTACTCATCGCGACCGCGTGACGCACAAGGCAGAGGCTCGAATCCGTCGAAGATCAAGTCTCCACGGATATCGGCCGTGTAGTTTAAGCTTCCAAACCTGACCTGGTGGCCAGGGGCGTAACTTTCAATCTGCTCCAGATGGCCAAGCGAATTGGCCCACAGTGCAAAGCCGCCGAACACGAAGATCTGTCCGGGGAGAAAAGTCTCACCCTGGACTGCATCGGTATCGATGATAATAGGACCCATCAAGCCTAACGGCGACGACACAAAGGAACTCTCAATGAAAGCACCAATATCGGTGTCAAAACCGGCGGATCTCGGATAGGGGGTCCCGAACTGTGCATCTAAGGCGGATGGTAACAGGAGGCAGGGGACACAATGTTTTACCCAGGTTCGAGCCCTCTTGATGGAGGTAAAACCCTACGTCCTGCTCGATTAATATTGATGATATGGGTAGTACAAGACTAGATCTACCACGAGATCGGAGAGGCTAAACCCTAGAAGCTAGCCTATGGTATGATTATATGTTGTCCTACGGACTAAAACCCTCCGGTTTATATAGACACCGGAGGGGCTAGGGTTACACAAGGTCGGTTACAAAGGAGGAGATACACATATCCGTATTGCCTAGCTTGCCTTCCACGCCAAGTAGAGTCCCATCCGGACACGAGACGAAGTCTTCAATCCTGTATCTTCATAGTCTGACAGTCCGACCAATGGAGATAGTCCGGCTGTCCGGAGACCCCCTAATCCAGGACTCCCACACCAAGGCATCAGGAAAAGGTTGCCATTCCGGTGCAACAAGACCAAGACCAGCAGAGCGGCAGGACGGAGGTCACCGTGGAGCCCGAGACAGCGTCATCACCAGTGCTTTTGGCAGCCGAAGACCACCTTTGGTTAGGATAAATTGTACTATATGTTCCCCTTCAAAATGGCCAATTGTTGGCGCCCTTCCCACTCATTATTTGGGGAGAGGCCCAGGGCCTCTATAAATAGAGCTAGCCACCACAGAGTAGGGACAGCGAGAAAGACATCTAGAAAACATGCAGAAATCTGGTAGAGCCCTAGCAGAGAGAGAGAGAGAGGCGACTGAACTCACCCTAGCAGTTCATCGCACCAGCTCAAGAACACCTCTCGCGAGGCTGTTCTTCCCTTGTACTGTTCATCATCAGCCCCTAAGGCAATCCACCACACCACACACTGGAGTAGGGTATTACACCACAACGGTGGCCCCAACCAGTATAAACCTCGTGTCCCTTGTGTTGTTCGTTGTTTCTAGTTTAGATCCCGCGAGGAGATTGGACGTAGATCGGTAGGGGAGAGATCTCCGCACGCACCCCAGTGTTCGAACCTCAAGGGTCTGCCGGAACCTGAAATCCGACATTTGGCGCGCCAGGTAGGGGTGCGCCGGAATCTTTCTTCCGCTGTTCGCGTGTGATCTTCCGTCCTGTCCATGGCTGACGCTCGTCGTGCTCGCGCCGAGTGCCGGGCTGCTCTCGCCACCCGCGTCGCCCAGACGGCGTCCGTCGGCGGACGTCCTCGTCATTCCCCGTCGCCTGCCGCCACCGGCCCAGCGGGGAACGAGCAGCAGGCCTCCTCCCAGCATCCTTCGGTGCGGCGGGAGGGCCGCACTGCCACACCGTCGCTGACTCCAACCGCTTCGTCGTCCCACGCCCGTCGCGCCCACACGGACGCGCACGCCGCGCTGTTCCTGGCAAGAGAACTCTTGCACTACTGCCCCATCCACGACCTCTACGAAGACTGGCTCACCCGCATCACCGAGCTCGTCAGCGCCGCAGGGGGCCCCCCCTTGCCGTCCCTCTCGCCCTCCATTCCGCACAGGAGGCGAGGATCAGGAGGTGCCTCCACCACCTCCTCCCCAAGGAGGCGCCCTGGCTCCAAGGCGCGCAGCCCCAGGGCGAGACCCTCCGTGTCCGGCGCCTGCGCATCAAGAAAGGAGCTGCCAAGAGATCCCTCAACCCCAAGAAGGTGCTCGCGCGCTCCCAGTGCCGGCGTGCCAAGATCGCGTCCCTGCACCTCCACGCCAAGACCCCGCGCTGCTCCAAGCGGCGGCGCGCGGTAATCCCCAGGAGCAAGCCCAGTACCAGCAAAAGGCACCGGTGGCCACAGCAGGCTGCCGTGCCCTCACCCCCGAGCTACGCGGCGTCGCATGGCCAGGCAAGTTCAAGCCTGACCTGCCCCCTCGCTACGATGGCACGGCGGACCTGGCAGAGTTCCTGCAGCTCTACGAGCTATGCATCAAAGCCGCCAACGGAGACGGAAGGGTCATGGCGAACTAGTTTCCCATGGCGCTCAAGGACGGGGCCCACACCTGGCTCCTGAACCTGGCTCCTAGCACAATCTCCTCCTGGGACGAGATGCGCACTCGCTTCATCGCCAACTTCCAGGGCACTCGCGACCGGCCCCCGGCCGTGAGCGATCTCCGCCGCATCAAGCAGCAGCAAGGGGAAACCCTGCAGAAATACATCCAGCGCTTCAACAACGCTCGCCTCAAGATCTCCAAGGTGACTGAAGAAGCCATCATCTCGGCCTTCTCCGATGGCGTACGTGACGTCAAGATGAAGGAGGAGCTAGCAATCCATGAAGACCTGTGCACATCCCTGGAGCTGTTCAACTTGGCGACCAAGTGCGCCAGGTCTGAGGAAGGGCGCCTTTCACCCCTCGAACTCACGGCTGCCGACCCAGAAGAGAAGAATCCCAGGGCCAAGGACGTGAAGCGAAAGGGGGCTGTCGTGCTTGCAACGGAGCCAGATACCAAGCGAGGCTGGGATCAGCCCGAGTCATCCAAGGGCAGCCGGTACTACGTGTACCACGACCTCCACACCCACAACACCAACGAATGTCAAGAGCTCAGGGCCGTGAGAGATGGACATGTCGGCCGATGCCCCGAGCGCAACGACAGGGGCTATGGCCGAGGAGGAGGAAGAGGTAGAGGACGATGGGAAGACCGTGGCCCTCACCAAGGGTGGGGAGACCGACCTCGCGAGGACCACTGGCAGGACTAGCCTCGCGAGGGAGGCTGGAGAGATCAGCCTCGTGAGGATCGCCCGCACGGCAACGCATGCCTTCCTCCTCTGCCGCCACCGCCAAGGAGGAACGAAGACCAACATCAGGACGAGGGGGCTGGGGGCTTCCAGGAGCCACGCGCAATCGCTTGCATCTTGGCTGGTGCACAGGCCCGAGCCTCACAGCGCATCTTCAAGCAGTTTGCTCGCGAGGTGAACGCAGTCCTCCCCAAGCTTGAGGCCACGCGCCCTCTCAGGTGGTCTGCGTGCGCTATCACGTTCAGCTCAGCGGATCAGCTCAAGTGCGCGGCAATGGCTGGAGTCCTCCCGATGCTTTGCTCCCCAGTCATCAGCAACATGCAGGTCACCAGGACCCTCATTAACGGCGGAGCAGGACTCAAGTCCTGTCCGTCGAGACGTTCGACAATCTCCAAGTGTCGTACGATCAGCTTCAGCCAACCAAGCCATTCTCAGGAGTCACTGATGGTTCCACTATTCCGATAGGGCAGGTTCGCCTTCCAGTCACCTTCGGACAGCACAACAACTACCGCACCGAGCTCATCGACTTCGACGTCGCCCACATCCATCTGCCATACAACGCCATCCTCGGGTACCCAACCCTTGCCAAGTTCATGGCAGTGACTCACCATGGATACAATATCCTCAAGATACCAGGAAGCGGTGGAGTCATCACCGTACCCTGTGAAGAAAGAGACGCAGTGTGTTCACTTGAGCGCGCGTTCCAAGCCGCAAAAATCAAAGACCCGGACCGCAGAAATGGAAGACTTCCCAAGGCGACCCCCAAGAAGAAGAAGGCTTCGCCTGGCCGAAGCCATCAGGAGGCAGGCGCCTCCGGAGGTGTTGGGTATGGATTTACGCCCAATCAGGGAGCACCGCCCTCTCTCGCATAGGAAGGCGCGCCCGGCACCCTCCTCGGGCAAGGCTCGGGGGCTCTTTCTTGGAGAGCCACCGAATTTGCCAAGGTCACGAGGGAGGCGCTCGGGCACCACTTGGAGGGGTGCTTCCAAGCACATTTCCCTCAGGAAGGTACAAGGCAAGGAAGATCAAACCCTCAGGAGTTCATCACGAGCAACACTCAGGAGTTACAGGAGTCGAGAGTCATGCGCGGTAGCCGCCGCTTGCCCGCCATGACCCCACATCCAGGAGAGGATGGTGGGCTGCGCGTCTGCATCGACGTACCAGGGCTCAACCAAGCCGCGTCTCAGGAGCGCCTCTGGCCTTCGCGCGTGGGGCGTTGCGAGGGACCGCCTCACAGCTACGTTCGCATGCCTTTCGGCCCGCCGAACGCGGTCGCCGCTCATCAGCGCTTGCTGAGGAGCATTCTGGAGGCTCAAGAGGTCAGGCATCATGCGGTCCTGGCGGAGATGGAGAAGGCCCTCGGAAACCCACCTGTGCCCCCGGAGCCTCCCGAGGCTCCTGGGCCTGGGGGCTCGTGAGGGTCGACGTCTTCATCGCGCATCGCCCGCTCCTTTAGCATCCCTTCATCTTCAACGGCACCAGGTGACATCTTTCTAAGTTCCGTTTTTAGCTGGGAGCACCCACAGGGCCGCATTATTCCCAGGTCGCGTGGGTCCGTCCCAACGGCATGTATCCGTTTTGCTTATGCTGTTTACTTACCTTGCTGGGGGCGCCCCTCGCGCTGCATCATCCCCGAGCTGCTCGGGCCTGGCCTTGCGGCGTTTTCTTTTTCCGTGTCTACTTAAAATGAATTTGCTCTTTCACGCTCAATTATCACCTGCTGCTTATCGCGGACTTCTCCGCTTTCATGCAAAGCGCTTGCACGTTAAAAGGGGGGTACCTGAGCATCGCGACTCATGGACTCCTGCTGGCTCTCCAGCCCTCACCCCCTGGCCTTGACGCACAGCATCGCGACCTGTCATACCAGCGGCAGCTGAGCTCGCTCGAGGGTCGGGACCTAAGGACGTAGATCATTTGCATTCTAACCACCCTACAGGAACACACCATTGATAAAGGCCCAGAGCCAGGCGCAACCCGCCTCGAGGTAGGGCCTCGTGAGTCCCGCGCTGGCTCACGAGTGCCCAGATACACCTCTCCTAGCCCTACCATGCCGGCCACGTGTCAGGGCGGGGCTGTACACGCCCCGGGGGCTCCTCCCGGAGGGGAGCCCCCTCCCACGTACCAGTGGAAGCACCATGCTCCGTGCTGGCTGACGACACTGCCGAGGACCGGCTATGCCCGTACGCATACGGAAGCGCTATGCTCCGCGCTGGTGATAAACAACTGAGGGCGGCCTCCGGCCGTACCAACCTCAGGGAGCCCAGAGCTCAGTGTCCGGACCATCGCAATGCCTCCCCTCGGGAGTGCCACGCGAGGGGGCTGGACACGGGGGCTACGCCATGGCCTCGCCCGAGCGCACGCCACCCAGCCAAGTCCCTCGGACCTGGTCGTCACACGCCCCTCCCCGAGCAGAGCCAAGGTATGGAAACCCATTTGAACGTCAAGGGGGACTCCTGAGCATCGCGACTCAGGAGCCTAACTTGCCCCGTAGCCCCTCACTCCTTAGTCCCGTCCTGGTTTCTGGTTAGGGCTAACGCTGGGTGAGGTACGCGCGGGGCCGGGCCCTGCCGATGCAGAACGATCAATCCACTCCTCGTTCCCCCCTTTCCTACTTGTTGCTTGTGCGCCAAGGGGGACTCCTGAGCATCGCGACTCAGGAGCATAACTTGCCATGTAGCCCCTCGCTCCTTAGTCCCGTCTTGGTTTCCGGTCGAGGCTAACGCCGGGTGAGGTACGCGCGGGGCCGGGCCCTGCCGACGTAGAGCGCGAGCAAGTAGGGGAGAAAAATGCAAATTCCAGGAAATTGGAAGCAAATATTACAAGCCATAGATTGTTTCACGACGTCAAACACAAGTCTAAACGCCTCCGCAAGGCATGGTGCATGTTGCAGGAATAAAAACAGGACAGAAGCCGCGAAGGGATCACTCTCCAGTGGCATCGCCTCCTGGGG
Organism: Triticum dicoccoides; assembly: GCF_002162155.2. Taxonomy (NCBI): domain Eukaryota; kingdom Viridiplantae; phylum Streptophyta; class Magnoliopsida; order Poales; family Poaceae; genus Triticum; species Triticum dicoccoides. The sequence continues at coordinate 250,641,502 of NC_041388.1, forward strand.
CCGCGGAGCTGGCGGCACCGCGCCCGGGCAAGATGCTAAAGGCGCGGAACCTTCCCAGCAAAGCTTAGGCTCGGCCTTTCACGGCCTCAACGGCAGTGGCGGCAAGGTCGCCGCTCATGGGCTCCAACAGGCTGTCAAGGTCGACGTTGGGGTCGTGTAGGTAGACGTGGCTGAGCACACGTGTCAGCGCCGCCGAAGACAGGGCGCGCCCCTCGGCCTCAGCCGTGGGGCCAAGGCCGTCTACGACATCTTCAAGCGCGCGGACCAGGAAGGGAAGCAGCTTGGCGGGGCCGTCCTCCGCGCCGGCTAGCGGCTCCTCCAAGCCACTCTCGTAAAGCGTCTTCAACGCGGCACGAGCCCTCTTCTCCATCCTCGCAAAGGCCACCCAATCCTCCGCCAGGACCTTCGCTTTGGCGTCCAGCTCGGCCCTCTCCACCTGCAGTGACTGCTCCAGCGTCTCCAGTTCGCCGTGGCGGTCATCAACCTTAGCGTCCCGGTCCTTGACGGCAGCCTCCCGAGCCTTCATCTCCTTCTCTTTCTCCTGGCGGTCGCGGACCTCCTTGGCGAGCTCGTCGTGCGGGCCTTGCAGCTCGACCTCCAGCTCCTTGCAGCGAGCCTTGGCAGCCACAGCGTCGCCCAGGGCAGCGTCGCGGGCAGCCTTGGCTTGGTTGGCGACCTGCTTCTCCCCATCGGAGGTCGCCACGGCCTGGCTCAGCGCTGCTCGGACAGAGGCAGCAGAACGGGCCTAGCCAGAAGCTAGCTCCAGGCGCCCGGTCGCTAGGCGAGGGTCCGCGCTCAGAAGAGCCTCCCGCAGCTGGCTCAGTTCGCTGGCGACCTGGTCTAGGACGGCGGCAGAGGAAGCAGAAGAAGCGGGAACCGGCGGAGCAGGCGAAGAAGACGGCGGCGTGATCACGGCTTGGCAGGAAGGAACCCCCTGGGCCTTGGTCTCCCCGGCTGCAGCATCGAGCGCAGTCGACTCCAGGGTCAGCGGGGCCACGGGGGCTGACTCCTCGCCAAGGCATCCCAGTCGGCCTCGGAAGGACGATCGGACGAGGGAGGCGCGAGCCGCGCCATCTTCCTCCCCAGCGGACGAAGGCACCGCCCCGGGAGATGGACTCGCCCCAAGCGGAGCCGCAGAAGCCCCTCTCAACCTCTTCGCCGCAGGCGCCGGCCTGACAAGAGAATATGGACGTCAAGCCTCGGCGGCAGAAACCAAGCAAAGCGGGAATCAAACACTTACTGGTCGTCGCTCGCGGATCCAAGCAACTTCCGGCCGAACTTGAAGCATGAGAGCCTGCAGTTTGGGTTAGCCTCGGGAGGCCCGGAAGCAGAAGCCACGTCGGGAGGGCTGGGGCTGGCTTCAGACCGCCCAGGGATCGGAGAGGACCCTGGGGGAACCAGCCCCGACCTGCCCTTCCTTGTGACCAAGGGAGAGTCCTCCCCTCCTTGCCCGGCACCGGCATCGTCGTCATCCGGCATGGAGCGGAGGGCCCGAAACCTGAGCCAAGGGAAGGACTCCCTCGACTCCTCGCCAGTCGCCTTGAAGATGGATTCTTCCTCCTCCGCCTCTTCTTCCTCCTCACTCTCGCTGGAGCTGCTGGAGGACACGTCCACCATCGCCAGCACCGCAAGATCCTCGAGAGCTACCGCGAGCACCAGCCCCTCACCGTTGAAGGTGGGCATGGTGTTCACCACCTGCTCCCAGTCGTCGCGAAGGAACAGGGGGACGGGGGCGCCCATCGGCGTCGCCACGTCTCCCCCAACAAAGGAATGGAGGGCCGCGACCAAATTCCCGTCGGTCAGGGCCTCCGAGCTCAGGCGCAAGACGGCGTCCGCTTCCCCAAGCCTCCACAACGGGAGCGAGTGCTCCAGGAGTGGAGCCACCCGGTGCTCCAAGAACTCCCTCAGGAGCGTGGCTCCAGTCAGCTTCGCCGCCCCCAAGTTGCTTGGCCTCAGGTCCGCGTCCCTCCTCTTCAGCACCGCCTTCGCATGGGGGTTGACGAGCTCCACGCGGGACCACGCGTCGACGGCCTTGGGCTGCCCCGTAGGCAGCACCAGACGGGGGTGGTGGCGCCCGACATCCACCATGACCCACTTGCTCCAGAAGCATTCGATCCTCTTCCCAGGCTTCAATATGGCATTGGAATTGGAGTACGCGATGAAGCTCGCACATGCGGAGACATGGACACCAGAAACCCGAAGGGAAAAATAGTGACGCAACAAGGCCACCGAGGGCTTTACCCCGACGTGAGCCTCACAGTAGTAAGCAAAAATCGCCACGAGAAGAACAGAGTTGGGGTGGAGGTGCAGAGCCTGCAAGTTGTACTAGCGGATAACAACAAAGAAGAACTCAGAGAAAGGAGGCACCAGACCGGCGACAATGGCACTCACAAAGAGCGGATAGAAGGTGCTCCCCTTGGATTCAGGCTGGTCGGAGCCGGCCTTGAGCACAGTCGCCCCCTTGCTGCCCTGGGCCACCGTCATCAGGCGCGTAAGGGCGAGGTTCTTCTCCGACAGGTTCGGGGAATCCAGGGCCAGCGAGTACCAGGCCTCGGTCGGGGACTTGCGAGGCACCATGGCGTGCCGGATGAGAAGGATTGAGACAGATCTGGAGGATTTCGGAAGCAAGAAGGAGGAAAGCAAGAAAGGGGATCTGGAGCGAGGCGAAGGAGAACAAAGCAAGTAAGTCTGGCCCTGGCACCTCTTTTGTCAGATGGGCAGTTGTCAAGGCATCATGGGGAGCGCAGACACCCATGTCCAATCAATCTCCACGCGGCGCCCAAGGCCGTAGGCTGTTAGGGCCCGTGGCGCTTCGTGCTTGCCCCTTCGCTTTCCTGCTAGGCCAAGCCCGGGCGCGCTTTGGGCCCGGTGGCTACTGTCGGTGTTCTGGGAACGGGGGTCCCCAAACTTGCCTGCCTGCGGCCTGCGGCGTGGCTCAAGTGGGGGGCCCAATGCGGCCCATCTTCATCAGCTCAAGCTCAAGACCCTCGCGAGGGGCCAAGCCTCACGGGGCGGACGACAGAAAGCTTCCTCAGAGTAGCCTCATCAGGCAGGCTCGCGAGGAGGCGGAGAGATCAAGGCGGGGATACCTCACGAGGAACCCGTGACGCAAGCCATGATGATCGAGACCAGGTGGGCGCCGGCCTACGCAGTGTCCTTGTTTCCCCTTTGGTGCAAAGGGGGCAAGCACAGGCCAAGGCATCGGGCAAAGGTTACCATTCCGGTGCAACGAGACCAAGACCAGCAGAGCGGCAGGACGGAGGTCACCGTGGAGCCCGAGACGGCGTCATCACCAGTGCTTTTGGCAGCCGAAGACCACCTTTGGTCAGGATAACTTGTACTATATGTTTCCCTTCAAAATGGCCAATTGTTGGCGCCCTTCCCGCTCATTATTTGGGGAGAGGCCCAGGGCCTCTATAAATAGAGCTAGACACCATAGAGTAGGGACAGCGAGAAAGACATCTAGAAAACATCTAGAAATCTGGTAGAGCCCTAGCAGAGAGAGAGAGAGAGAGGCGACTGAACTCACCCTAGCAGTTCATTGCACCAGCTCAAGAACACCTCTCGCGAGGCTGTTCTTCCCTTGTACTGTTCATCATCAGTCCCTGAGGCAATCCACCACACCACACACTGGAGTAGGGTATTACACCACAACGGTGGCCCGAACCAGTATAAACCTCGTGTCCCTTGTGTTGTTCGTTGTTTCTAGTTTAGATCACGCGAGGAGATTAGACGTAGATCGGTAGGGGAGAGATCTCCGCGTGCACCCCAGTGTTCGAACCTCAAGGGTCTGCCGGAACCCGAAATCCGACAACAAGAGCAAGGAGTTCATCATCAACACACCATTTGTTACTTCTTGGAGAGTGGTGTCTCCTAGATTGGCTAGGTGTCACCTGGGAGCCTCCGACAAAGATTGTGGAGTTGAACCAAGGAGTTTGTAAGGGCAAGGAGATCGCCTACTTCGTGAAGATCTACCGCTAGTGAGGCAAGTCCTTCGAGGGCGATCGCCATGATGGGATAGACAAGGTTGCTTCTTCGTGGACCCTTCGTGAGTGGAGCTCTCCGTGGACTCGCGCAACCGTTACCCTCCGTGGGTTGAAGTCTCCATCAACGTGGATGTACGATAGCACCACCTATCGGAACCATGACAAAAACATCTGTGTCTCCAATTGCGTTTGAATCCTCCAAACCCTTCCCTTTACATTCTTGCAAGTTGCATGCTTTACTTTCCGCTGCTCATATACTCTTTTGCATGCTTGCTTGAATTGTGTGGAGATTGCTTGACTTGTGCTAAGATAGCTAAAATCTGCCAAGAACTAAAATTGGGAAAAGGCTAGATTTTTATTTGGTCAAGTAGTCTAATCACCCCCCTCTAGACATACTTTCGATCCTACAAGTGGTATCAGAGCTTTGGTCTCCATTTGCTTTGATTTCCATAGCTTTTGGCGGTCATAGCCTTGGTTTCACAACCTAGGAGAGTATGGCGTCTAGCGAGGGAAATTATCACCGTAGAGGTCCTTACTTTGATGGCACTAATTTTGCTAGTTGGAAGCATAAGATGAAAATGCATATTCTTGGACATAACCCCACCGTTTGGGCTATTGTGTGTATTGGCTTGCAAGGTGAATTCTTTGATGGGAAAGAACCGAACCATGAAGCCACCGCGGAAGAGTTGAAAATGCTACAATACAACGCTCAAGCTTGTGATATCCTCTTCAACGGATTGTGCCCCGACGAATTCAACAAAATCAGCCGTCTAGAGAATGCAAAGGAAATTTGGGATACTTTGATTGATATGCACGAAGGTACCGACTCCGTCAAGGAATCCAAATTGGATGTGCTTCAAAGTCAACTTGACAAGTTCAAAATGAAGGATGGTGAAGGTGTTGCTGAAATGTACTCTAGGCTCGCTCTTATCACAAATGAGATTGCCGGCTTAGGGAGTGAAGAGATGACCGATATATTCATCATTAAGAAGATCCTAAGAGCCTTGGATGGAAAATATGATACCGTGTGCACATTGATCCAAATGATGCCAAATTACAAAGATCTCAAGCCAACGGAAGTCATCGGAAGAATTGTTCCTCATGAGATGTCACTCAAGGATAAAGAGGAACTTCACAACAAATCAAGTGGTGCTTACGAAGCCTCATGTGAAGCCCCCACATCATCGAGTGAGAAACAAACCTTCAATGAAAAATTGAACTTAATGGTGAAGAACTTTAACAAGTTCTACAAGAGTAGAAGCAAGGAAAGAAGTGAAGAGTCAAGGTCCTACAATGACAAAAGATCTTCTAGTCGAGAGTGAAACTGCTACAATTGTGGAAGACACGGACACTACTCCAATGAGTGTGCGACTCCCCACAAGAGAAGAGAAGATTCTCCCAAAAGAAGAAGTAGAAGAGAAGAATCACCATCAAGGGAGAGAAGGAGTAGGGATGATCGATATGAACGAAGACACCCTCGGAGAAGCAAGGATTCGGAAAGGAAGGACAAGTCATCAAGGAGCTACACAAAACGAAGATATCAAGCTCATGTTGGTGAATGGGTATCCGGGCTCCGACTCCGATAATGACTCCGAGAGAAGCTATCACTCTGACTCCGAATATACTCAAGATGAAGGTGTTGCCGGACTAGCACTTGTGTCAACCAACTCCTACGACATATTTGATTCACCAAATGAAGGAATTGGAAGATGCTTCATGGCCAAAGGTCCAAAGGTATCACACCCCGAGTATGTTGATTTCAATAGTGATGAAGATGACTTGTTAGGTGATGATGAGTTACTTGTTGACAACTATAGTGATGAATACTATGATGAAACGAATGACAATGATAAGGAGAAGATTGAGTCTCTAACTAAAGAACTAAACAATCTTAAGTTAGCTCATGAAACTATCTTAGGAGATCATCGAGAACTTTTAAGGACTCATGAGAATTACGTTTTGAAAATCTCAACCTTGAGCAAGAGCATGAGTTCTTAAAGGCAATCAATGATGATGTTCACAAGAAAAGTTCTTCTTACATTGCCAAGTGTTTACTCTTATCCACTTACATGCCTCAAGTCAAGTCTAGTAACAAGAACAAGAAGGATTCTTCTTCTAGTAGTAACGATAATCATGCTAAATCCAGTGTTGTTGCTTCTAGTAGTTCTCTTGGTTCCACTAATGATTCTCTTAGCCAAGTTACACTTGAGCAATAAAATAGCTTATTGAAGGGAATTATAGAGAAAGGTGTTTACAATAGCCTTGCCAGGAGTAAGCAATTTGAGGAAATTGTATGCAAGCAAGGAAGGCACCGGAAGAATCAAGGTATTGGTTTTGAACGAAAGTTCAATGCCTATGGAGTTGAGTGGGAAGAAGATCAATACCCCAAGACGAAGTTTGTTCCTCAACAAGATAAGTATGATCCTACTTCATCCAAAGGAACACAAGCTCAAGATGATCTTCCACCACAAGACCACAAGCAAAAAGGCAAGGACAAGCTTCAAGAGGACATTGATGCATTTGAAGAACCTCCTAAGGCCTTGGTCAAGTGGGTTCCCAAGACTACATCAAGTTCCACTTCATGAAGTACAACTACAATTTCGAGGATTCCCATCAAGATGGTGTGGATCCCGAAGAAGAAGAACTAGAAGATTTCTTGAGGGTGACTCTGCCAATATACTTCACTCTTATCATTTTGGCAAGAACAAGTGCAATCAACTTCCACATCTTGCACTAGTTCAAGGAGTCACAAACCCTCTTGTTGGTAAGACAAGGGACAAGGTAACCTAAAGCTTTCATAGACATCATCTTGTGTGTGCATCACTCTATGTCTATGGATACCCTTGTTTGTTCCTTGTGGGACTAACCCGTGTAGGTATTGAAAGTGCAACTCACTCCAAAGGATAGCTCCAAATGATCTACATCAACATAGAGCATCCACATCTTCAACACCTACATGAAGTCATCATCGACAAAACCCAAGGTTAGTTCATCCCTCTTAGGGGGGATCTCACATCTAGGGGGAGCTTTACTCTAACAATTGAGTTAAAGCAACTCTAATGGTGTGAACACAACAACACTTTATGTAAAAGTGGTAACCCCACTTGTGCTTAAACGATGAGTATGACCTATGATCAAATGTTCTCATTTGACTCCTAAGTCAATATACTCATATATAGATGACCTGGTCATCGCCAATTGCCTGATAGATGCTAGAATTGTTTGTGCATGCTTTGCCACATTTTCATTTGCCATTTTATTGTGTGAGCATGTTGGTTGCATAATTTACTCATTCGAGGACATCCACTTGTTGATTTGATTGATTGGTTTCCTTTTCTTTTGGTCAAGTGGATGGACAAGAATGCCTAAGAACCTTCTCTAGTTATCTATGCTTTTCTCGTCTCAAACTCTATTCATGCTGCATCACAAAATTTGATCAAGTCAGATTCGAACCACTCTGTATGAGGAGCACTCGGAGTCCCCGATTTGTCATAGACTTAAACTTCCAAAACTTCTTTGTGCGTTTCGGTCTGACCGATTCACCCATTTCGGTCATACCGAGATCACTAAGTCGATCTAGGTTTTCAACCTCGGTGAAACCGATTCGAACCTTTCGGTCACACCGAGTTTCAGTAACTGCTTGCAATTATGAATCTCGGTGCCACCAAGTTGTTCCACTCGGTCACACCGACAGGGTCGGGCTATATATACCCAGGGGTCAAATTTTGGAAAACTTTCCGAACCTCCTCGACCCGCTCTTAGCCCGCTCTGCCTCCAGGGTCTCCGGATCATCTTCCTCGTCGCCAGCCGCCTCCTGCCGCTGGTCTCCGCCGCCGTCAACGGGAATCATCCCCGCCGTTGCCGCCGTAGCGAGTTCTCCACTAAACTAGGGTATGAACTCGATCACTGTGCTATCCCTATCTGATTCCTAGCACATTGTGTTCGCCATGTATCTTGCCACGTTTGAGATCATTCTTATCCAGTCAAAACACTCCGTAGTTTAGTCGTGAATTGAAAATTTAGGGTTAGGTTTCCGCCGAAACCATCTCGGACCCACCGAGTTGTGGAACTCGGTATCACCGATTCGGCTCAGGCCATTGCACATGTAATTTTCGGTCTGACCGAGAATTGCAAATCGGTGTGACCGAGTTCAAGACTTTGTGAAACCCTAGCAGTCTCGGTGCCACCGAACTGTGACTCGGTCTGACCGAGTTCACTAGTTTAGGTTCCAACAGTTGCTTCGGTATCACCGAGTTTACAAATCGGTTGATCCGAAATGCTTTCTGTGGAAAACTAAAACTAAGTTTTTGACTCATTCTTTTGCAAAAACCTCTGCATTTTGTGATGCTCATCCACTCTATCTCATCTATATCTATTCACAAGGTCTGCTGTCAGTGTTTGCAATATGTCTGATCAGAGTGACAGCCAGAACAGGTCACAAGAGCAGGTTCACCTGAGTGAGGGCACTAGTTCCTCTAGCAGTTCAGATGATGGTAGCAGGAGCACCCCAAGCAACTTACCCAAAGCTGCCACCAGGGCCAGAAAGAAGAAGACCTCTGAATCTGAGAATGAAGACTATGTGGTAGTTGAGGATGAGGCCACTTCCAAGAAGAAAGTGGTTAAGAAGGAATATAGCACTGCTGCTGCCACCAAGCCAGGCATGAAGCAAAAGGTTCCTGCAAAGAGAATTCCAATGTCTAAGGCCAGAGCATCTACTCAAGTCCCTTTGGCATCTGAACCCAAAGAGGTTGCCGCAGAAGGGAAGAAGAGGAAGGAGAGGGTCAAAAAGACCACTGCTAGAGTGCTTGGGAGATCCTCAATCATGAGAGATTCTAAAGAGGAAGAGGAAGAAGATGTTGCACCAACACCCAAAGCTCAGAAGCTTATGGGTGATGCCATCAGGGTAGGGGCTGTTCAATCTAAGCCTAAGACTGCTCCAAAGGCTGCTGCTCCAGCTCCAAAGCCAAAACTGAAGAGGAGCACCAGGAACATCCCTGCTGAGGAAAAGAACAAGGCCCGAGTGCCTGAAGCTGAAATGGAAGAAGAAGATGATGAGTCACATGTATTGAGGAAGCTGAAGCCAAAAATCCCAGATCACAATGATGCTCATCCAGTAGCTGAGAACATGAAGATAAGGAAGGACTCAGGTTTGAGGCTATGGAGAGAGTCTGATCCATATGCCACCAGGAGGAGGACTGCTGTGGATTACAGGTTCCATACAAAGGAACAGCAGGACTTCTATGAGACGGTGTTGCTTGAAAAGAAGCCCATAGTGTGTGACATGAGATGGGTCGACTGGGACTACATCAAGGAGAATGAGGATCACTATCCAGGTGTACATGACAGTTTCAAGGCTTGTGGAGTCGATGAGTTTGTGGCTCAGAAGCTCACAAAATGGAATGATGAGCTCATCATGCAGTTCTACTCCACAGCTCATTTCTACCTAGATGGAAGGATTGTCTGGATAACTGAAGGTACGAGGTACCAGTCCATGGTTGCTGAATGGGCGAAGTTGATCAATGCCCCAAAAGAGAGTGAAGATGACTTGGATGTCTATGCCAACAGGAAGAAGGATCACAACACAATGGCACACATGTACAAGGAGATCCCAGATGCTGCTCTTGAGACACATAAGTTTGGATCTGTACATTACCTTCTGTCAGGCTTGCCAACCATCAACTGGATCCTCAGGCACCCTCTCTTGCCAAAGTCAGGTGATTACAAGATGATCAGAGGCCATGCAATTAACTTGCTTCACATCTTTGATATCCCACAGAAGTTCAAAGTCATGAGCCTAATAGTTGAAACTATCAAGAGGACAGCTGCAGATCAGAAGAGGAGTTGCGGGTATGCCCCACAGATCCAGGAGCTAATCAACTCCAAGATGGGCACTGGTACATACCTGTTGGACAAGGAGCACATGCCTATCTATCCAGACTTCGAGGACAACACTGTGGTTATGAATGAGGATGAACCATCTTCTATGCACGCACAAGCCAAGAAGGAGAAGGCAAAAGCTGAAAAGGCTGCAAGGATGCCAACTACTGAAGAAGCATCTCAGTATCTCCTGAAGAGCAAGCAAGATCAGCTTGGCTACCTGATTGCATCCACTCTGAGGATTGAGAAGGGACTGGCCACCCTGACTCAAAACTAGGAGAGTTTGGAAAGAATCGTGGAGCAAAAATTCTATGACTTGGATGCGAAGGTAACTGAGATTCAGTCTGTTGTGGAGCAACTTCAAGATGATATGCAGGAGAGGAAGGGCAAGACAACCACTGATGCATTTGCCAGAGTGCCTAGAGCTCAGAGGTCTGCTGCAGTGCCTGTTCCAGACACCAGAGCCACGTCATCTGCACCAGCTACAGCTTCAGTGCCACCAACTCCAGCACCTACTCCATCAGCTCCATCTACTTCGACTGAAGCCTTCGTTCTTGGAGTTATCTGGACACCACTACCTGAAGACCAAGCCTGAGAGACGATTTAGTGCTATGCATTTTCTAGGAACTTTTTGGTAACTTTTTGCCAAAGGGGGGATGTATAGATCATAGGCTTTGAGAGAGAGCGTTGTTTTTTATTCTTTCTTGCTTTGGTGGTTGAACTTTATTTGCTTTTCTTGTTTGAGATACCTTTTGTCTATGTGATACTTGGATGATCATGTGTTTGATCATATGCTACATTAATGCTTGGCATTATCTTTTTATCCCTATATAATAATTCACTTTGCTTGGTGATGAGTGCATGCATTTAATTATTATCATTTTGAGCGCTCCACCAAGATGTATGTGACATGGAAGAGTAACCCATGAGCCTAACTCTTTGTGCATTTGCAGTCCAAAGCAAACCATAAACTATGCACAAATTTAGGGGGAGCTCTTGCCTTTCACATACTTCTCAAAGCGACAATGTTTTTCACTCTTATTATCATTTGTTGAAGCTTTGATCTATATGTTGTCATCAATTACCAAAAAGGGGGAGATTGAAAGTGCAACTATCCCTAGGTGGTTTTGGTAATTCCTAACAACATATAGCTCATTGAGCTAATGCTATTCCAAGATTAATATTTCACGAAAAGCTCAATGAATGGCATGGCATGGATGAGGAATGTGGACCCCTCAAAATATTAAGGACAAAAAGATTGGCTCAAGCTCAAAGCTCAAGACTCTACATTTTATATTTTAGTGATCCAAGATCACATTGAGTCTATAGGAAAAGCCAATACTATCAAGGAGGGATGAGGTGTTGTTTAATAAGGTTCTTGCTTCATAGTGCTTAGTGATATGCTCCAAAACCCTCAACTACCTTCCCACATCCACATATGACCTAAACCAAAAGTCAAACTCGGCCCTACTGATTCTTTCTATCCGGCGCCACCGAGTTTCAAATGTCATAGCCACTGCCACAAACCGTAGGCAAATCGGTCTCACCGATAGGGATTTCGGTCACACCGAGATGGAGTTGTAATCTCTCTGTTTCCCTTCATAAGTTTCGGTCCTACCAAGATGAGCGATCAGTCCCACCGAGATTGCAATGTAAACTCTCTGTTTCTCTTTCGTAACATTTCGGTCCCATCAAAATGAGCGATGGGTCCCACCGAGTTTACCTGACCAACTCTCTGGTTAGCTTATTACCAAAATCGGTCCCACCGAGTTTGTGTAATCGGTCACACCAAGATTACGTTATGCCCTAACCCTAACCATATTGGTCCTACCGAGTTGCATCTCAGTCCCACCGAAAATCCTAACGGTCACTAGGTTTGCTAAATCGGTCCGACCGAGTTTTTCACTTCGGTCTCACCGAGATTGGTAAATTGTGTGTAACGGTTAGTTTTTGTGTGGAGGCTATATATTCCCCTCCACCCACTCTTCATTCGTGGAGAGAGCCATCAGAACATACCTACACTTCCAATACACATTTTCTGAGAGAGAACCACCTACTCATGTGTTGAGGCCAAGATATTCCATTCCTACCATATGAATCTTGATCTCTAGCCTTCCCCAAGTTGCTTTCCACTCAAACCTTCTTTCCACCAAATCCATATCCTGTGAGAGAGAGTTAAGTGTTGGGGAGACTATCATTTGAAGCATAAGAGCAAGGAGTTCATCATCAACACACCATCTGTTACTTCTTGGGGAGTGGTGTCTCCTAGATTGGCTAGGTGTCACTTGGGAGCCTCTGACAAAGATTGTGGAGTTGAATCAAGGAGTTTGTAAGGGCAAGGAGATCGCCTACTTCATGAAGATCTACCGCTAGTGAGGCAAGTCCTTTGTGGGTGATGGACATGATGGGATAGACAAGGTTGCTTCTTCATGGACCCTTTGTGGGTGGAGCCCTCCGTGGACTCGCGCAATCGTTACCCTCCGTGGGTTGAAGTCTCCATCAACGTGGATGTACGATAGCACCACCTATCGGAACCACGACAAAAACAACTGTGTCTCCAATTGCGTTTGAATTCTCCAAACCCTTCCCTTTACATTCTTGCAAGTTGCATGCTTTACTTTCCTCTGCTCATAGACTCTTTGCATGCTTGCTTGAATTGTGTTAAGATTGCTTGACTTGTGCTAAGATAGCTAAAATCCGCCAAAGACTAAAATTGGGGAAAGGATAGATTTTTATTTGGTCAAGTAGTCTAATCACCCCCCCCCCTCTAGACATACTTTCGATCCTACAGAGTTCTTTATGACTGTGAGTCCATGTATTATACGCACTCTCAACCTTCCACAATTTTCTAGCCTCTACGGTACCGTGCATTGCCCTTTCTCGCCTTGAGAGTTGGTGCAAACTTCGCCAGTGCATCCAGACCCCGTGATATGATACGCTCTATCACACATAAACCTCCTTATATCTTCCTCAAAACAGCCACCATACCTACCTATCATGGCATTTCCATAGCCATTCTGAGATATATTGCCATGCAACTTTCCACCATTCCGTTTATTATGACACGCTCCATCATTATCATATTGCTTTGCATAATCATGTAGTTGACATCATATTTGTGGCAAAGCCACCATTCATATTTTTCATACATGTCACTCTTGATTTATTGCATATCCCGGCACACCGCCGGAGGCATTCACATAGAGTCATATTTTGTTGTAATTCTTGAGTTGTAAGTAATAAAGTGTGATGATCATCATTATTAGAGCATTGTCCCATGTGAGGAAAGGATGATGGAGACTATGATTCCCCCACTAGTCGGGATGAGATTCCGGACTAAATAAAAAAAGGCCAAATAAAAAAAGAGAAGGCCCAAGAAAAAAATGAGAGAAAAAGAGAGAAGGGACAATGTTACTATCCTTTTTCCACACTTGTGCTTCAAAGTAGCACCGCGATCTTCATGATAGAGAGTCTCCTGTGTTGTCACTTTCATATACTAGTGGGAATTTTTCATTATAGAACTTGGCTTGTATATTCCAATGATGGGCTTCCTCAAAATGCCCTAGGTCTTCGTGAGCAAGAAAGTTGGATGCACACCCACTTAGTTTCTTTTGTTGAGCTTTCATACATTTATAGCTCTAGTGCATCCGTTTCATGGCAATCCCTACTCCTCTCTTTGACATCAATTGATGGGTATCTCCATAGCCTATTGATTAGCCGCGTCAATGTGAGACTTTATACCTTTTGTCTTCTCATAACCCCCATCATTATACTTTATTCCACTCATAGTGCTATACCCATGGCTTGCGCTCATGTATTGCGTAAGGGTTGAAAAGGCTGAAGCGCGTTAAAAAGTATGAACCAATTGCTCGGCTTGTCATCGGAGTTATGCATGATGAGAACGTTTTGTGTGATGAAATTGAAACATAGCCTAACTATATGATTTTGTAGGGATAAGCTTTCTTTGGCTATGTTATTTTGATAAGACATAATTGCTTGGTTAGCATGTTTGAAGTATTATTTTTTTATGTCAACATTAAACTTTTATCTTGAATCTTTTGGATCTAAATATGCATGCCACAATAAAAAGAATTACATTGAAAATTATGCTAAGAAGCATTCCACATCAAAAATTCTGTTTTTATCATTTACCTACTCGAGGACGAGCAGGAATTAAGCTTGGGGATGCTTGATACGTCTCCAACGTATCTATAATTTTTTATTGTTACATGCTATTATATATTCTGTTTTGGATGTTTAATGGGCTTATTTATACACTTTTATATTATTTTTGGGACTAACCTATTAACCGGAGGCCCAGCCCAAATTGTTGTTTTTGCCTATTTCAGTGTTTCGTAGAAAAAGAATATCAAACGGAGTCCAAACGGAATGAAACCTTCGGGAGCGTGATTTTTGGAACAAACGTGATCCAGAGGACTTGGAGTGGACGTCAAGCAATCAACGAGGAGGCCACGAGACAGGGGGGCGCGCCTACCCCCTGGGCGCGCCCTCCACCCTCGTGGGCCCCTCGTGGCTCCACCGACCTACTTCTTCCTCCTATATATACCTACGTACCCCCAAACCATCGAGGAGCACCACGAAAACCTAATTCCACCACCGCAACCTTCTGTACCCGTGAGATCCCATCTTGGGGCCTTTTCCGGCACTCCGCCGGAGGGGGCATTGATCACGGAGGGCTTCTACATCAACACCATAGCCTCTCCGATGATGTGTGAGTAGTTTACCTCAGACCTTCGGGTCCATTGTTATTAGCTAGATGGCTTCTTCTCTCTTTTTGGATCTCAATACAAAGTTCTCCTTGATTCTCTTGGAGATCTATTTGATGTAATCTTCTTTTGCGGTGTGTTTGTCGAGATCCGATGAACTGTGGGTTTATGATCAAGATTATCTATGAAGAATATTTGAATCTTCTCTGAATTCTTTTATGTACGATTGGTTATCTTTGCAAGTCTCTTCGAATTATCAGTTTGGTTTGGCCTACTAGATTGATCTTTCTTGCAATGGGAGAAGTGCTTAGCTTTGGGTTCAATCTTGCGGTGCTCGATCCTAGTGACAGTAGGGGAAACGACACGTATTGTATTGTTGCCATCGAGGATAAAAAGATGGGGTTTATATCATATTGCATGAGTTTATCCCTCTACATCATGTCATCTTGCTTAAAGCGTTACTCCATTCTTATGAACTTAATACTCTAGATGCATGCTTGATAGCGGTCGATGTGTGGAGTAATAGTAGTAGATGCAGGCAGGAGTCGGTCTACTTGTCACGGACGTGATGGCTATATAAATGATCATACCTAGATATTCTCATAACTACGCTCAATTCTATCAATTGCTCGACAGTAATTTGTTTACCCACCATAATACTTATGCTATCTTGAGAGAAGCCACTAGTGAAACCTATGGCCACCGGGTCTATTTTCCATCATATTAATCTCCCATCAACAAGCTATTTCTTGCGTCATTTATTTTGCTTTCTTTACTTTTAGTCTTTATCATAAAAATACCAAAAATATTATCTTATCTTCTCTATCATATCTCACTTTTGCAAGTGTCCGTGAAGGGATTGACAACCCCTTTATCGCGTTGGTTGCAAGGTTCTTATTTGTTTGTGTAGGTGCAAGGGACTTGAGCGTGGCCTCCTACTGGATTGATACCTTGGTTCTCAAAAATTGAGGGAAATACTTACGCTACTTTGCTGCATCACCATTTCCTCTTCAAGGGAAAACCAACGCAGTGCTCAAGAGGTAGCAGAATTACTCCAAAAAGAATTATTATGCATAAAAACATCATAAATAACAGTAGGAAAACATGATGCAAAATGGACGTATCAACTCCCCAAGCTTAGGCCTCGCTTGTCCTCAAGCGAAAACCAAAATCGAAAAACATGTCCACATGCTTAGAACGAGAGGTGTCGATAAAAAGAAAATACAGACATAGAAGCATCATGTTGAATATTATAACAGCAACAAATGTAAACATAAGACTTTTATCATAGAATTTTTATCATAGTCTTCTCATGAATAAGTGACAATTCATCACACTATCGAAGTATAATGCAAAAACTCTATTAGAAACCAACAAACGGTGTTCTCAGTCAACTTTGCAACTACAATTCATCATCTTTTCAGGAAGGGTCATGTATCGGAGCCTTTAGGCAAGTCCACATACTCAACCATCATATAGTCTTTTATGATTGCTAACACTCACCGCATACCCATGAGCAAAGTGTTTCAATCGGACTTTCGGGTACATAAGGTCTTTTTACCTAGAAAAAATAAGGAGAGGACTTTCAGGACGGAGCGCCGCCGTCTTCAGGCGGAACTTGGGCAGGAGCACTTTTGCCCTCCGGCGGAGCGATTCCGCAAGGGGAACTTCCCTCCTGGAGGGGGAAATCGAAGCTATCGTCATCACCAACAACCCTCTCATCTTTAGGAGGCCAATCTCCATCAACATATTCAACATCACCATCTCCTCTCAAACCCTAGTTCATCTCTTATGTTCAATCTTTGTACCGGAATGTTAGATTGGTACCTGTGGGTGACTAGTAGTGTTGATTACATCTTGTAGTTGATTACTATATGGTTTATTTGGTGGAAGATTATATGTTCAGATCCATTATGCTATTTAATACCCCTCTGATCTTGAGCATGAATATCATTTGTGAGTAGTTACATTTATTCTTGAGGTCACGGGAGAAGTCAGGTTGCAAGTAATCATGTGAACTTGGTATGTGTTCGATATTTTGATTATATGAATGTTGAGATTCCCTTAGTGGTGTCATGTGAATGTCGACTACATGTCACTTCATCATCTTTGGGCCTAAGGGAATGCATTGTGGAGTAGTTATTAGATGATGGGTTGCTAGAGTGATAGAAGCTTAAACCCTAGTTTATGCGCTACTCCGTAAGGGACTGATTTGGACCCATATGTTTAATGCTATGGTTAGATTTTATATTAATATTTTTCTCGTAGTTGCAGATGCTTGCGAGGGGGTTAATCATAAGTGGGAGGCTTGTTCAAGTAAGAACAACACCCAAACACCGGTCCATCCACATATCAAATTATCAAAGTAGCGAACATGAATGAAACCAACATGATTAAAGTGACTAGATGAAATTCCCGTGTGCCCTCAAGAACAATTTGCTTATTATAAGAGACCGTCTTGGGCTGTCCTTTGCCACAAAAGGATTGGGCTACCTGGCTGCACTTTATTTACTATTATTGTTACTTGCTTGTTACAAACTATCTTGCTATCAAACTACCTATTACCGACAATTCCGGTGCTTGTAGAAATTACCTTGTTGAGAACCACTTGTCATTTCCTTCTGCTCCTCGTTGGGTTTGACACTCTTACTTATCAGAAGGACTATGATTGATACCCTATACTCTGCTACCCCTGTGGTCCATCTTTTTGAGTGGTGCCTCCTTTTCTTTTGTTTGAGGCGGCGGGCTTGTTGTGTCACCGAGTTGATCTTTTGGGCGACCGACTTCGCCAGATCCTCCACCTTCGCCATCTCCGGTAATTTTTGGTATAGGTCCATGCGGCGGCGGTGGCGAAAAAGGGCAGGAATTGGGGTGAAGAGCGGCGGGATGGTAGCAAAGAGGGTTGAGAAAGGAGGGTTTTTCCGCGAAAACAGTGTGGCCATCTCCAAATGCGCGGGCTCCGCGTCTGCTTTGGATGGATCAGGGGTGTCTGTGTGCTACATGGCGGGTGTATGAACTCTCACAAAGCCTAATTGTTTGCTTATGATTTCGGGAAAATGAAAAGCCATATTGGTTCGCAGACAAATGTTGGATACTGTCGGATGGCTTATGGCGTCCGAAACACTCGGTCCAGAAAAATACTGGAGCTTCGAGGGTCCACTGTGGAGATGCCATTACAAGGGTCAACAGGGGAGAGATAGTTGATGTCTACTACACAACTTATTCTTGTAGACTTGTATTGGGCCTCCAAGCGCAGAGTTTTGTAGGACAATAGAAATTTTTCCTCAAGTGGATGACCTAAGGATGAAGATGGTTTCTCTCAAACAACCCTGCAACCAAATAACAAAGAGTCTCTTGTGTCCCCAACACACCAAATACAATGGTAAATTGTATAGGTGCACTAGTTTGGCGAATAGATGGTGATACAAGGGTAATATGGATAGTAGATATAGGTTTTTGTAATAGGAACAATAAAAATGGCAAGGTAGCAAGTAATAAAAGTGAGCACAAATGGTATTGCAATGCTTAGAAACAAGGCCTATGGTTCATACTTTCGCTAGTGCAATCTCTCAACTGTGCTAACATAATTAGATCATATGGCAATCCCTCAACGCGCAATAAAGAATCACTCCAAAGTTCTTATCAAGCAAGAACATAAGACGAAATTGTTTGTAGGGTACGAAACAAACTCAAAGTTATCCTTTCCGATCGATCTACCGAGCTATTCCTATAAGTGTCACAAACAGCCCAAGAGTTCGTACTAAAATAACATTATGTGATACACATCAACTAACTCTCATGTCACCTAGATACTCCAATGTCACCACGAGTATCTGTGAGTTGATTATACGATATGCATCAAACAACTTCAGATTCATAATACTCAATCCAACACAAAGAAGAGTGCCCCAAGATTTCTACCGAAGAAACAAAGATGAAAACGTGCATCAACTCCTATGCATAGATTACACCAATGTCACATCGAGAATCCGCGAGTTGAGTGCAAAAACATACATCAAGTGTTTTCAAATCCATAAAAGTATTCAATCTGTTAATAATGAAATCTCAAAGGTAAAACTCAATTCATCACAACAAGATAGAGAGGGGGGAAACATGATATGATCCAAGTATATTAACAAAGCTCGCGGTACATTAAGATCGTGCCAAATCAAGAACACGAGAGAGAGAGAGAGAGAGAGATGAAACACATAAATACTAGTACAAACCCTTAGCCTCGAGGGTGAACTACTCCCTCCTCATCATGGAGACTGGTGGGATGATGAAAATGGCCTCCGGTGATGATTTCCCCCTCCGGTAGAGTGCCAGAAAAGGGCTCTAGATTGGATCATGAAGGTACATGGGTTTGCGGCGGCGGAGTCGAAGTTCTAGGGTTATTTCTGGGGGTTTCTGTATTTATAGGATTTTTTGGCGTCGGTTTCACGCTGAGATTGGCCACGAGGTGCCCACTACCCACCAGCCCACCACTTTGGCCCCTGGCGCACCCTGGTGGGTAGTGGCCACCTCGTGGCTCTTCTGGTCCTCCCACAAACCTTCGGGGGTCTCTTTTGTTCAAAAAAATCGTCAATTTTTTTGCTGCGTTTGGACTTCATTTGATATGGATTTTCTAGGAAACCAAAAACAAGCAGAAAACAACAACTGACATTGTGCATCAGGTCGATATGTTAGTCCATCAAAATCATATAAAAGCCATATAAAAGTGCACCAAAATCATACAAAACTATAATAAACATAGCATGAATGCTTCATAACTTATAAATACGTTGGGGACGTATCAATAGCGTGCAAGATACACAACTACTTTCTCAAAACACGGTGCAAACTACAAAGCACCAGCTAAGAGCATCTACAGTAGGGAGCCTCGAACGCTTGGGCGGACGGCCTAGTCACTCATCAGTTAAACAATACCAACCCATACGGGTGCCTCAAACCAGCCTCAGACGCTCAGGCTAACCGGCACCACTCATATCCAACCCAAATATGGGCGGATATGGGGTGTCCCGGGCACGAGCGGGTGCGTCTGCCACATCGGCCCAGGCCCATGCTGGCCCGCTCAACCACACATATATTCATCCCCATCCGCACCCGGACCAAACCTTAGCTAGTCCACTCCACTCTTCACCCGAAGCTCCCGTCCGGTGATCTTCGGCCTTCCCCGGCATGGCGGGCAGCGGATGTGACTCCGACCACTCCGGATCCGTTGACTGGGGTGTCATCTCATGCGGGTTGGAGGAGGCAGTGTACGTCCGCATTGCCCTCCATCGCTCCTGAAAGGACTGCGCCTGGCCGATGACGAGATCTGTTCGGCACGAATCCATTCGTCGGCACAACGGGCGCTCGGAACCGCCGGGGCTGGATCATCGCGGTCCCTTAGCTTCCCCCATATGAGAGCTACTAGGATGGGTGTGCCCACCGTGGGAACGAGAGGATGGGGGTGGGCGAGGCCGGCTTCACTACCGACATGGTAGTGGCGGAGGCGGCAGCACGCGCTGCCGTGGAGGAGGCCGTCTGCACCCGCATCATCAAGAAGCAGCAGCGGAGTAACACACGCCCCCTCGCCGAGAGTAGAATCGGGTGGGCTGTGCCATGGCCCGACTGCCCC
>NC_041388.1:250662142-250671092 GCF_002162155.2 Triticum dicoccoides
CGGTGATGAGCAGATCCGGCTTGATCCATATTGCATCTTTGACCGCTACTTTCACGAGAAGGACGACAAGGACGTCAGAAAGGCAAAGACAACCGTGGATAATTTTCTTCATAAGTAGTGTGTAGGTAGAAGATGCCAAATATTGATAGTCCGATGATAATGTCCTGATTTACTAGCCGGACTATGTGTGTTTTATCATTTTCGTAAACATTGCATGTTGTATGGATTTGAGATGTGCTATTGAGGTGTCTGACTGTGGGAAGAAAAACTTAAGATGTGTCCTGTGAGTGCCCGTGGACGGGCATGCGTGGGCGTTTAGGGTCTAAATTAGAAAGTTCGGGCGGTAGATGCTCCAAGTCCCTAACTGACTTATGAGTTGCCGCTGCAGAGTGTATTCCATCCAAACGGTAGAAATGGCAGCAGAGTGTACTCATCACCGCGTAGCTAGGCAAAATTCAGTTTTGGAAGGTTAGAAAACTTCCCAAAGTTTTTCTACTATTTCGTGCTGCTCCTTATTTGAAAATGTTGAAAAATCCAATGCATCCTTCTCTGGCTCGAACTCTGCATCCATGAAAAGTCAGTTGCGTAGTCGCTTTTAGACATTTGAATGGCGGATGGCGCTGCTGCCGAGAGGCTCGGTGGTCCGTCGACAGTCCGGCGGGCCGTGGCGGGTCAGCGGGGAAGTGTGGGCGGCGGCAATGGCAGCGGTGGTCCGACGGGCATTGGTGACAACGCGCTGACGTGATATGTAGGAGGATTGTACTTTTTTCAACATAGTACAACTGCAAGCGCTCATATACACGCATATATACTCACTCATATGAACGCATACACGCACACGCTACCTCTATGAGCACCTTGGAAAGATTGAGCCGGCGTATCATTTTAAAATTTACAAAGTCACCGAAGGCACTTCGTCATCGACAAAAATGTCTCCTTCAACTAAATGTCTCCAGTAAATGTGTATCGCCGAAAATCCTGAAATAAATGCGAGCACCAGGACTTGAACCCTGATGGGCTGGGATACCACAGTCCCAGCAGGATTGTACTTGGAGAGAGCAACTCCGTCTCCATATAGAGGAGTAGGCTTGTTTTTTTATCACCAAATTTTTTATGAAGAAATGATGGTGTTGAAGCTGCTTCTTTTTTGCCCAACTCTCGTAATAATAACAAAAAAATATTGAAGAAAAGGGAGCTGTCGGAGATGTTGTTGCTTCGCCGGGACATTTGTTTTCATTTTCTGCTTTCCAAAAGAGCAACGCTTTAGTTTAGCTCTGGGTTTACTTTGTCCACTGCTCCAGTGTTTTCCGGGTGCAGAGAAAAGCGGGAGCGCCGAGCACTAACAGTCCAAGTAGTCCTAGTACTGTTCACACAGACCCATACCGTACCATACAACGATATTCGCATATAGTACTCCTACTGTAGTAAATAAGTGTTGAAAAATGCCGAAAATGTTGGTAACCAACAGAAAACCACCATATCTAGTCGCCAGTGGGTGCTAGTGTGCATCTCGTCACGTAGATCAGTCCAGAAATCACGGAAGGTCCAATGAAGTTTTCCATTTCAGAGTAAGCAACCAAAGGGAGGGAAAGAAGCTCACCTCCGCACTTCCGCATTGAACAAACGTGTATGCATACATTTGTTTGTTTGGCACCGAAACAACAAAGAGGGTATTGGCAGTTACCCTAGCTAGCTAGCTAGCTAGCTACAACTGGGATGAGTATTTAGGTGTTTGTTTTGCCATCCAAAGCTAGCGCCCGCCACCCATGGTTCATTAACCGGTGGTCTTAATCAACTCGTGTGTTATACGCGTGTGCGCGTGCCTGTCCGTTCCATCTTGTAAAAAAACCTAAAATATTGGCCGTGTCAATGCCAACCTGTGTGTGTGTGTGTGTGTGTGTTCTAGTATCTCTTGTGCTCGTCACTGTTGTGTTTGCTTGCAAGTTGCGAGCTCCATCACACCACTTGCCGCATTATAAATACCTCCTCTAGCCACCCACGAACACCAGCAGCCACAACCATTCGCCATCAGCTCCCGAAGCCACTACTAGTAGCACACTAGCTTAGCTGCACACAACTCTGCCCTTCTCTTCTCTTCCTCAGACAGCCCAGCCCAGTGTGCGTAGTTTAAGCAGGAAGCCGAGATCAAAATGACGAGACGCTGCTCGCCGCCGCTCGCTGCTCTTGTCCTGCTTCTCCTCCTCTGCTTCTCCTACGGCGTGGCGGCCGCTCGGCCCCTCCCCGCCAACACTGCTCCTCACCAAGGTACCGCCACCACCACCGATACCTTTTCTTTCTCGTGTTATTACATGCTTGCATACTCCTCGGTCTGCTCACTCTGATTGCTTAGATCGTTAACCTTACGGGGCCTGTATGTTTGCAGGCATCGGCGTGGTGAGAGTCAAGGCGGAAGATGCTGCAGCAACGGACGGCCTAGTGGTGCTCAAGGAGGAAGGTGGCAAGGCCGGTAATGGCGGCGAGGCGGTGTCACCGTCTGAGGCGACGGTGGACGATGCGACGGCAGAGGAGGAGGCGTGCGAGGAGGGGAAGGAGGGGGAGGAGTGCATGCAGAGGAGGCTGCTCCACGACGCGCACCTGGACTACATCTACACGCAGCACAAGGGCAGGCCATGAGCGTGGCATGGGCTAGCTCTTCCGTCGAGGTCGAGTAGACGATGCTGGGCATTAAGTTGACACAAGGAATCATCTGACGACGATCATGGTGATTTTAATCATATCTTATCGATCTACCTGCTGCTGTTTTGGCTACACCCACCGTGCCGTGGCCCGTCCATCTATGCGTATGTGGGTGTGCCACATCGTCGTTTGTACATCGATCCATCCATCCCTCGCTCGCTAATAGTCTAATACTACTAGTATACTACTGTAGTGCTGTACTCCTTCTTCAAGTATGTTTGTTTTCCTTGTTGCTGGCTTGCCACATACAGTAGCTCCTAGTGCTGTTGGGACTTCCATGTGGTGGTAAGCTGACGGTGATCTAGCTCTTGCTTGCTAGCAGCAGCATGCAACGCAAAGCTGTTTTAGTTCCTGATGACTAGTTTAGGATTGGTTAGTAGACTACTACTTAGTACTTTATTAGTGTTGATGATTGATTGGCATGGCATGGCATGGCATGATGTGAAGCTGTGGACGAGTGAACAAGCGCGTATCCGTACTTCTGTTGTTTATAAAAGAGTAGCAGTACTTGTGTCTGCGATGCATACGCACTTTGATTTGTTTTCTGCTGCATGTCTGCCTGTCCGTATGTCTGTCGTCTTGCTCTGTCTTCCCTTCCTGTGAGACCGTGACGACCGCTGTCTCAAGCCTCCCAGTGAATCCATGCCGTCCTAGCCTTCAGATTTGTTTTCTGATGTAATAGCACCCGAGGTATCCCAGAATGTGACAATTTAGTCTCAAACTTGCAAAACTTGACTCTACCATGCCCCAACTTGCACCTCATGTGATGATTTAGTTCCATGCTAATCACAGCTCGACAATTGGCAGCTAGGTGGCTGGACCAGTCAGCGCACACACTTTTGCACAAAACCCCCTACCTTTTTTTATCAACCTGCAGTATAGCACACCTGAATGAAATCTGTCATGGTTTGCCATCCAAAAATTAGGCAATGCAGGGAACAAATACCTGCAGCAGACGCCGTCCGTCCATCGCTCTCGCCTCTCCGAACCATGCGGACACCACGGTCAGCTGACTGACACAATCGTGTCATCGTCTTCACTTGTCACATCAAATCACCGGCCAGATCAGTTGAGCAGAGCGGAGCAGAGCAGCCAGCCGGGCAAGAGCAGCCTTCTCCATCGTCCATCCATGGGCAAGAGATGGAATAGAAGAATAGAAGAACCTCCGCTGCCACTAATCCACCTCAAAACATGTTCTCTGGCTTATTCCACCGCTTGCTCATCAGCCAGCAGTAGGCTACCCCTCGGCTTGCTTTGCTGCTGCTGCAATGCTGGCCCTGGCACGACAACAGAGGACCACACATACCAGCAGGAATCCTGATGCTCCGTGATCAGCAACGGCGAGGCGTAGTAATATTCCAACATGCTCTGCATTGCTGGTGTGTCACGCACAACAGATCCTCGTAGCCTCCCTTCCCTCCCTGCACTTGGACTCGTGGGGTTCAGTCGGCGGCTTCTTCATGTGCGCGCCCATCTCGCCCAGCATCGACATCACCACCGCGCCATCTTCAGTGCCAAGGCGGGTCTCTGGTTCACTTGATCCCCCTACAAGGCTCAGCCCCACGTCCTTCTCAACGCCGTTCTCCTTCATCGCCTCCCTCACTTTCTCCACGTCGTCCCACCTTCCTTCCGCCGCGTAGATGTTCGAGAGGAGCACGTACGGGCCGACCTCCGCCGGCTTCATCTCGATCAGCTTCTTCCCGACAAACTCCCCGAGCTTGGAGCCATTATGCATCTGAGAGGCCGAGACCATGGCACCCCACAACGCGGGGGATGCCTTGCCTTGTAAATTCTGGATGAGGTTCTCCGAGCCTGTGAGCAGCCCGGCACGGTCGAGGAGGTCCATCATGCACCCGAAGTGCTCGGCCTTGGGCTCGATGCCGTAGAGCCTGACCATCCTGTCGAAGCACCACCAGCCCTCGAGCACCAGGCCGTCATAGGCGCAGGAACTCAGGACGCAGACAAAGGTCGTCTCGTTCGGCCTAGGCCCGCTCCTCTCCATCTCCAGGAACAGCTCGAGCGCCTTCTCGCTCTGCTTGTGCAGCCCGTAACCGATGATCATCGAGTTCCAGGACGGAACGCTTCTTTCAGTCATCAAGTCGAAGATCTCCCTCGCCGTCTCCATCAGATTCCGACAGATTTAATTCAAGTGTGCTATACTGCGAGTTGATAAAAGGAAACATCACGGGGTTTTGTGCAAAAGTGTGTGCGCTGATTGGTCCAGCCATCTAGCTGCCAATTGTCGACCTGTAATTGGTCTGGGACTAAATCATCACGTGAGGTGCAAGTTGAGGTATAATGGAGTCAAGTTTTATAAATTTGGGACTAAAGCATCATATTCTGTGCAAGTTAGGGTACCTGGATGCTATTACCTCTTGTTTTCTCACCGAGTCCAAGAGGGAGGGCCTCTGAAACAGCAAGCTCATGGCAGCGATCCATCGTATCTGCTCTGCAAGATTCCAAATGATGGCCATGGCTCATGGAGGTGGCCACACCTTTGTACCAGCAAAAGTCAACACCGCGCAGCTACAGTTGGCTTTGATTTAAAATCTGGGCTGATCAGGAAAAGGGAGACACGCAAAGATGCTACCCACATGCATGCGACGGCAATGATTCATTCACACATACACTAGAGGTCGGCTGGCTGGCTGATTAGTAGGTCTCTTTCCCGTCGCAAAGATGCTGTGGGAGCTGCGAAAGGCTTTGGGACGTGGCTCCACGGTCAAAAGTGATGGAGATGAAACATGGGATGCTGGGGGCACGTACCAGTCACGGCCATGGTGGTGGTCGCCAAGCCTAAGCTATGTGCTCCAGGTATAGACAGGTGCTGCTCTGGTGATCTGATGTTTCATCTGATCCTGTCTACTCGCTGGTCGCTGCGGATAATGAACAGATTAGATGTAGTACTACTCGAGTTCGCCTGAGGTCTTTGTTTTTCTCAACGTGGTGCTTCAAAACAAAATTTTAAAAACACATACGCATATTCTTATTGTGCAAGTCAACTTCCATGCAAATTTGTGATTTTCTTTTGAATATGATGATGACCCGCAACCGTTGCGTCCTCCGGAGAATTCTCACCACTCTCATAGCACTATGAAACGCCGCTTACCAAGCAACATCTTTAAAAAGAAATGCAATGACGATGACGGTGACGCTGTTGCCAGACTGGTCCTAGGGTTTCCCCCGGTACGCGGAGGGGTGTGGGGAAGGGGTACACCCGACTCCCATTAGGAAGGAATGACTGCACCCACGGGCGTTACCATGTCGGTGTCGACCAAACCAGCAGGGATTTCTCCCGACCGCCAAACCGCCACGGTTCTGGATGATCCATCGCGCTCCACCAAACTCGCTGCCCACCAATACGCGCCATCACCATTGTCGTCTCACCGTGGCAAACGTTGCGAGACCGACGGGACCGAGAAGAAACAGTCGGGAACGAGGAGCGGCAGAAAAACCAGCTCGCGGGAGGGAATAACCTCCACCATCGTTGGCAGTAACCGACCGGACGCAGCACTAGGAGAAAACCGGCCCCCTAGGCCCAGTGAGCCCAAATCGAGCTCGTGAAGCCTCCGTCGTCGCGCTGTAGTAGGAGCGCCGCGGTCCCCGCCACCCCTAGTATGAGCCGCTCCTCCGTCCGCCGGATGGCGCACCAAGCGTGGGCCTGGCCCGCCCTGACCCAGATGGGGCCCAAAAGGGCCCAGACCTGGGCCGGGTGTGCTCCACCGCCAGCCAGCACGCCCCTCAACTAAGTGGCCGCGCCACCTCACCACCTGGAGCTCGGCCACCCGGGACGGTATGCCGCCGCCAAAACCATCATTCAACCTAGGAACACCGGCGTCGGCCACCACCTCCCGAGCAGTGGCACCGCGTGTAGGGAAAATCAGGGCCGCCACCATCGACACCACGTGAGTATGGCCCCATGGCGCATGTTGGCGGCGGCGGGAGGAGGCTAGGGGGAGGGAGGAGATGCTCGAGGGAGTGAGGGAAGCCTCTGGTCGCCTCACTCGGGGAGACGACACGGGGGAAGGGGGCGTCAACTCATTTCGAGATTTCTAACATAGACTTACACACATATCACAGTACCGTAGGCACATGACACACACTCAAGATTTGAGTCTTATCATTTTAAAAATGGACGAATCACTACATGCATCTTAGGGAGGCTATTTGTCGCACGTGGTGGCAAGAGCATGCGGATTGGCGGCCGTCGATCTACACCACAATTAGAAATATGTTTGCGCATATCATCTGTTTCCCCTCGTATAAGCGCTGATAAATATATGAAATTAGTCTGTAAATTAGAAAGCAATATACCTGGTTGTGTGTGTAGGGGGGGGGGGGGCAGTTCAATTCTTTCAATAAAGGATGCTTTATTACTTAAAAGATTTAAGCATTACACTCAACATTTGCATAATTGAGATGCACGCATCTCATGTCTACTACGCAACTTTATTCTTGTAGGCTCTTGTTGAGTCTTCAAACGCAGAGTTTTGTAGGACAATACGTCAATACCAATTTTCTCTCAAGTGGATGACCTAAGGTTTATCAATCTGTGGGAGACGTAGGATAAAGATGGTCTCTCTCGAACAACCCTGCAGCCAAATAACAAAGTGTCTATTGTATCCTCAACACACCAAATACAATGGTAAATTGCATAGGTGCACTAGTTCGGCGAAGAGATGGTGATACAAGTGTAGTAATGATAGTAGATATTGATTGTTGTGATAGGAACAATAAAAAACAGCAAGGTAGCAAGTAATAAAAGTGAGCACAAACGGTATTGCAATGCTTGAAAATGAGGCATATGGTTCATACTTTCACTAGTGCAATCGCAACAATGCTAATATAATTGGATCATATAACCATCCCTCAATGTGCAATGAAGAATCACTCCCAAGTTCCTATCTAGCGGAGAACATAAGACGAAATTGTTTGCAGGATACGAAACCACCTCAAAGTTATCCTTTACGGTCGATCTATAGAGCTATCCCTATAAGTGTCACAAACAGCCCAAGTGTTCGTACTAAAATAACACCATATGATACACATCAACCAACTCTAATGTCGCCTAGATACTCCAATGTCACCATGAGTATCCACGAGTTGATTATACGATATGCATCAAGCAATTTTAGATTCATAATACTCAATCCAACACAAAGAACTTCAAAGAGTGCTCCAAGATTTCTGCTGGAGAAACAAGGACGAAAACGTGCATCAACTCCTATGCATATGAAGGAAATATGCCCTAGAGGCAATAATAAAATTGTTATTTATATTTCCTTGTATCATGATAAATGTTTATTATTCATGCTAGAATTGTATTAACCAGAAACTTGACACATGTGTGGATACATAGACAAAACACAGTGTCCCTAGTAAGCCTCTACTAGACTAGCTCGTTAACCAAAGATGGTTAAGTTTCATAACCATAGACATGTGTTGTCATTTGATGAATGGGATCACATCATTAGGAGAATGATGTGATGGACAAGACCCATCCGTTAGCTTAGCATAATGATCGTTAAGTTTTATTGCTATTGCTTTCTTCATGACTTATACAAATTCCTCTGACTATGAGATTATGCAACTCCCGAATACTGGAGGAACACCTTATGTGCTATCAAACGCCACAACGTAATTGGATGATTATAAAGATGCTCTATAGGTGTCTCCGAAAGTGTTTGTTGGGTTGGCATAGATCGAGAATAGGATTTGTCACTCCGAGTATCGGAGAGGTATCTCTGGGCCCTCTCGGTAATGCACATCACTAAGCCTTGCAAGCAATGTGACTAATGAGTTAATTATGAGATGATGCAT
Source organism: Triticum dicoccoides (assembly GCF_002162155.2). Lineage (NCBI taxonomy): Eukaryota > Viridiplantae > Streptophyta > Magnoliopsida > Poales > Poaceae > Triticum > Triticum dicoccoides. The sequence goes on from NC_041388.1 coordinate 250,670,660, forward strand.
TACGGAACGAGTAAAGAGACTTGCCGGTAACGAGATTGAACTAGGTATGATGACACCGATGATCGAATCTCGGGCAAGTAACATACCAATGACAAAGGGAATAACATATGTTGTCATGACGGTTTGACCGATAAAGATCTCCGTAGAATATGTGGGAACCAATATGAGCATCTAGGTTCCGCTATTGTTTATTGACTGGAGAGGTGTCTCAGTCATGTGTACATAGTTCTCGAACCCGTAGGGTCTGCACGCTTAACGCTCGATGACAACTTGTATTTATGAGTTATGTGTTTTTGTGACCGAAGTTTTTTCGGAGTCCCGAATGAGATCACGAACATGACGAGGAGTCTCGAAATGGTCGAGAGTTAAAGATTGATATATTGGAAGGTAGTATTCGGACACCGGAAGGGTTTCGGAGTGTATCAGGTACATA
>NC_041388.1:250671451-250700597 GCF_002162155.2 Triticum dicoccoides
TGACTCTAGTGCAAGTGGGAGACTGAAGGAAATATGCCCTAGAGGCAATAATAAAGTTGTTATTTATATTTCCTTATATCATGATAAATGTTTATTATTCATGCTAGAATTGTATTAACCGGAAACTTAGTACATGTGTGAATACATAGACAAAACAGAGTGTCCCTAGTATGCCTCTACTTGACTAGCTCGTTAATCAAAGATGGTTAAGTTTCCTGACCATAGACATGTGTTGTTATTTGATGAACGGGATCACATCATTAGAGAATGATATGATGGACAAGACCCATCCGTTAGCTTAGCATAAATGATCATTTAGTTTTATTGTTATTGCTTTCATCATGACTTATAAATGTTCCTCTGACTATGAGATTATGCAACTCCCGAATAACGGAGGAACACCTTGGGTGCTATCAAACGTCACAAGGTAACTGGGTGACTATAAAGATGCTCTACAGGTGTCTCCGATGGTGTTTGTTGAGTTGGCATAGATCAAGATTAGGATTTGTCACTCCGATTGTCGGAGATGTATCTCTGGGCCCTCTAGGTAATGCACATCACTATAAGCCTTGCAAGCAAAGTGACTAATGAGTTGGTTGTGGGATGATGCATTACAGAACGAGTAAAGAGACTTGCCGGTAACGAAAGTGAACTAGGTCTTGAGATACCGACGATCGAATCTCGGGCAAGTAACATGCCGATGACAAAGGGAATAATGTATGTTGTTATGCGGTTTGACCGATAAAGATCTTCGTAGAATATGTGGGAGCTAATATGAGCATCCAGGTTCCGTTGTTGGTTATTGACCGGAGATGAGTCTCGGGCATGTCTACCTAGTTCTCGAACCGCAGGGTCCGCACGCTTAACGTTTGATGACGATCGGTATTATGAGTTTATGTGTTTTGATGTACCGAAGGTAGTTCGGAGTCCAGGATGTGATCATGGACATGATGAGGAGTCTTGAAATGGTCGAGACATAAAGATTGATATATTGGATGACTATATTCGGACACGGGATGAGTTCCGGGGGTCACCGGATATATATCAGAGTGCCGAAAGGGTTATCAGAACCACCGGAGAAGTAATGGGCCTTATTGGGCCTAGGGGAGAGAGAGGGGCTGCCAAGGGCTGGCCGCCCCCCCCCCATGGGCCTAGTCTGAATTGGGCTAGGGGGAGGGGTGGCGCCCCCACCTTCCTTCTCTTCCCCCCTCCTTCCTTCTTCTCCTAGTAGGACTAGGAAAGGGGGAGTCCTACTCCTACTAGGAGGAGGATTCCTCCCCCCTTGGCACGCCTATGAGGGCCGGCCGGCCTCCCCCTTGCTCCTTTATATACAGGGGCAGGGGGCACCCTAGAACACACAAGTTGATGGTTTAGTCGTGTGCGGTGCCCCCTCCAAAGATTTCTACCTCGGTCATATCGTTGTAGAGCTTAGGCGAAGCCCTGTGTCGGTAACTTCATCATCACCGTCATCATGTCATCGTGCTGACAAAACTCTCCCTCGGCCTCAGCTGGATCTAGAGTTCGTGGGACATCACCGAGCTGAACGTGTGCAGATCGCGGAGGTGACGTACCTTCGGTGCTTGGTTTGGTCGGATCATGAAGACGTAGGACTACATCAACCACGTTGTCATAACGCTTTCGCTTTCGGTCTACGAGGGTACGTAGAAATACTATCCCTTCTTGTTGTTATGCATCTCCTAGATCGATCTTGCGTGATCGTAGGAATTTTTTTGAAATACTGCATTCCCCAACAGTGGCATCAGAGCCAGGTCTATGCATAGATGTTATATGCATGAGTAGAACACAAAGGAATTGTGGGCGTGGGTATATACATATTGCTTGTCGTCACTAGTTGATTCTTGATTCAGCGGTATTGTTGGATGAAGCGGCTCAGACCGACATTACGCGTACGGTTACGCGAGACTGGTTCTACCGATGTGCTTCGCACACAGGTGGCTAGTGGGTGTCTGTTTCTCTAACTTTAGTTGAATCGGATTCAATGAACAGGGTTCTTTCTAAAGATGAAAAAGCAATCACTATACCGCGTTGTGATTTTGTATGCCGTAGGTAAGAACGGTTCTTGCTAAGCCCGTAGCAGCCACGTAAAACTTTCAACTACAAAATAGAGGACGTCTAACTTGTTTTTGCAGGGCATGTTGTGATGTGATATGGTCAAGATGTGATGAGATATAAATTATTGTATAAGATGATCATGTTTTGTTGAAGTTATCGGCAACTGGCAGGAGCCTTATGGTTTTCTCTTTATTGCATAAGATGCAAGCGCCATATAATTGCTTTACTTTATCGCCATGCGATAGCAATAGTTGCAAAAGCAATAGTAGGCGAGACGACCATGTGACGACATGTTGATAAAGATCAAGATGATGGAGATCATGGTGTCATTACGGTGACGATGGAGATCAGGACGGTATTTGGAGGTGGAGATCAAAGGCACAAGATGATGATGGCCATATCATGTCACATATTTTGATTGCATGTGATGTTTATCTTTTATGCATCTTATTTTGCTTAGTACGGCGGTAGCATTATAAGATGATCTCTCACTAAATTTCAAGGTATAAGTGTTCTTCCTGAGTATGCACCGTTGCTACAGTTCGTCGTGCCGAGACACCACGTGATGATCGGGTGTGATAAGCTCTACGTTCACATACAACGGGTGCAAGCCAGTTTTGCACAAGCAGAATACTCGTGTTAAACTTGATGAGCCTAGCATATGCAGATATGCCCTCGGAACACTGAGACCGAAAGGTCGAGCGTGAATCATATAGTAGATATGATCAACATAGTGATGTTCACCATTGAAAGCTACTCCATCTCACGTGATGATCGGACATAGTTTAGTTGACATAGTAGATATGATCAACATAGTGATGTTCATCATTGAAAGCTACTCCATCTCACGTGATGATCGGACATGGTTTAGTTGATATGGATCACGTGATCACTTAGATGATTAGAGGGATGTCTATCTAAGTGGGATTTCTTAAGTAATATGATTAATTGAACTTAAATTTATCATGAACTTAGTCCTGATAGTATTTTCATATCTATGTTGTAGATCAATTGCTCGCATATAGCTTCCCCGTTTTATTTATGATATGTTCCTAGAGAAAACTATTTTGAAAGATGTTAGTAGCAATGATGCGGACTAGCTCCGTGATCTGAGGATTATCCTCATTGCTACACAGAAGAATTATGTCCTTGATGCACCGCTATGTGACGGACCTATTACAGGAGCAGATGCAGACGTTATGAACTTTTGGCAAGCTCAGTATGATGACTACTTGATAGTTTAGTGCACCATGCTTTACGGCTTAGAACCGGGAATTCAAAAATGTTTTGAACGCCACAGAGCATATAAGATGTTCCAAGAGCTGAAATTGGTATTTCAGACTCATGCCCAAGTCGAGAGGTATGAGACCTCTGACAAGTACTTTGCCTACAAGATAGAGGAGAATAGCTCAACCAGTGAGCATGTGCTCAGAATGTCTAAGTACTACAACCGCTTGAATCAAGTGGGAGTTAATCTTCCAGATAAGATAGTGATTGACAGAGTTCTCTAGTCACTATCGCCAAGTTATTGAAACTTCATGATGAACTATAATATGTAAGGGATGAAGAAAAGATTCCCGAGCTCTTCGTGATGCTGAAATCAACGAAGGTAGAAATCAAGAAAAGCATCAAGTGTTGATGGTTGACAAGACCACTAGTTTCAAGTAAAGGGGCAAGGGAAAGAAAGGGAACTTCAAGAAGAATGGCAAGCAAGTTGTCACTCCCATGAAGAAGCCCAAAGCTAGACCAAGGCCTGAAACTAAGTGCTTCTACTTCAAAGGAAATGGTCACTGGAAGTGGAACTGCCCTAGATACTTGGCGGATAAGAAGGATGGCAAAGTGAACAAAGGTATATTTGATATACATGTTATTGATGTGTACTTTACTAGTGTTTATAGCAACCCCTCAGTATTTGATACTGGTTCAGTTGCTAAGAGTAGTAAATCAAAATGGGAGTTGCAAAATAAACAAAGACTAGTTAAGGGCGAGGTGATGATGTAAGTTGGAAGTGATTCCAAGGTTGATAAGATCACCATCGCACACTCCCTTTACCTTCGGGATTAGTGTTGAACCTAAAATAGATGTTATTTGGTGTTTGCATTAAGCATAAATATGATTGGATCATGTTTATTGCAATACGATTATTCATTTAAGTCAAAGAATAATTGTTGTTCTATTTACATGAATAAAACCTTCTATGGTCATACAGTCAATATAAATAGTTTATTGAATCTCGATTGTAGTGATACACATATTCATAATATTGAAGCCAAAAGATGCAAAGTTACTAATGATAGTGCAACTTATATGTGGCACTGCCATTTAGGTCATATTGGTGTAAAGCGCATGAAGAAACTCCATGCTGATGAACTTTTGGAATCACTTGATTATGAATCACTTGATGCTTGCGAACCATGCCTCATGGGAAAGATGACTAAGACTCTGTTCTTCGGAACAACGGAGCGAGCAACAGACTTGTTGGAAATAATACATACTGATGTGTGCGGTCCAATGAGTGTTGAGGCTCGCAGCGGGTATTGTTATTTTCTGACCTTCACAGATGATTTGAGCAGATATGGGTATATCTACTTGATGAAACATAAGTCAGAAACATTTGAAAAGTTCAAAGAATTTCAAAGTGAAGTGGAAAATCATCGTAACAAGAAAATAAGGTTTCTACGATCTGATCGTGGAAACAAATATTTGAGTTATGAGTTTGGTCTTCATTTCAAACAATGTGAAAAAGTTACGCAACTCACGCCACCTGGAACACCACAATGTAATGGTGTGTCCGAACGTCATAACCGTACTTTATTAGATATGGTGCAATCTATGATGTCTCTTACCGAATTACCACTATCGTTTTGGGGTTATGCATTAGAGACAGTTGCATTCACGTTAAATAGGACACCGTCTAAAAATCCGTTGAGACGACACCATATGAACTGTGGTTTAGCAAGAAACCTAAGCTGTTGTTTCTTAAAGTTTGGGGTTGCGATGCTTATGTGAAAAAATTTCAACCTCATAAGCTCAAACCCAAATCGAAGAAGTAAGTCTTCATAGGATACCCAAAAGAAACTGTTGGGTACACCTTCTATCACAGATGCGAAGGCAAGATCTTTGTTGCTAAGAGTGGATCCTTTCTAGAGAAGGAGTTTCTCTCGAAAGAAGTGAATGGGAGGAAAGTAGAACTTGATGAGGCAATTGTACCTGCTCCCTTATTGGAAAGTAGTTCATCACAGAAATCAGTTCCAGTGATTCCTACACCAATTAGTGAGGAAGCTAATGATGATGATCATGGAAACTTCTGATCAAGTTACTACCGAACCTCGTAGGTCAACCAGAGTAAGATCATCACCAGAGTGATACGGTAATCCTGTTCTAGAGGTCATGTTACTTGACCATGACAAACCTACGAACTATGAGGAAGCGATGATGAGCCCAGATTCCGCAAAATGTCTTGAGGCCATGAAATCTGAGATAGAATCCATGTATGAGAACAAAGTGTGGACTTTGGTGGACTTGCCCGTTGATTGGCAAGCCATTGAGAATAAATGGATCTTTAAGAGGAAGACAAACACTGACAGTAGTGTTACTATCTACAAAGCTCGAATTGTCACAAAAAGTTTTCGGCAAGTTCAAGGTGTTGACTACGATGAGATTTTCTCACTCGTAGTGATGCTTAAGTATGTCTGAATCATGTTAGCAATTGCCACATTTTATGAAGTCTGGCAAAGGATGTCAAAACTGCATTCCTTAATGGATTTCCTAAATAAGAGTTGTATATGATACAACAAGAAAGTTTTGTCAATCCTAAAGGTGTTAACAAAGTGTGCAAGCTCCAGTGATCCATCTATGGATTGGTGCAAACATCTCGAAGTTGGAATATATGCTTTGATAAATTGATCAAAGCATATAGTTTTATACAGACTTGGGTGAAGCCTGTATTTACAAGAAAGCGAGCACTACAACATTTCTGATAAGTATATGTGAATGACATATTGTTGATCAGAAATAATGTAGAATTTCATGGAAAGCATAAAGGAGTGTCTGAAAGGAGTTTTTCAAAGAAAGACCTTGGTGAAGCTGCTTACATATTGAGCATCAAGATCTATAGAGATAGAACAAGACTCTTGATAAAAAATTTCAATGAGTACATACCTTGACGAGTTTTTGAAGTAGTTCAAATGGAAACAATCAAAGGAGTTCTTGTCTGTGTTGCAAGGTGTGAAGTCGAGTAAAGACTCAAAACCCAACCACGGCAGAAAATAGAAAGAGAATGAAAAGTCATTCCCTATGCCTCAGTCATAGGTTCTATAAAGTATGCTATGCTGGTACCAGACCTATTGTGTACCTCACCATGAGTTTGGAAAGAGGGTACAATAGTGACCCAGGAGTGGATCACTGAACAGTGGTCAAAAATATCCTTAGTGGAATAAGGAAATGTTTCTCGGTTATGGAGGTGACAAAGAGTTCGTCGTAAGAAGTTATGTCGAAGGAAGCTTTGACACCGATCTAGATGACTCTAAGTCTCGATCTAGATACATATTAAAAGTGGGAGCGATTATCTAGAGTAGCTCCGTGCAAAGCATTGTAGACATAGAAAATTTGCAAAATACGTACGGCTCTGAATGTGGCAGACCCGTTGACTAAACTTCTCTCACAAGCAAAACATGATCACTCTTTGGATGTTAATCACATAGCAATGTGAACAAGATTATTGACTCTAGTGAACCCTTTGGGTATTAGTCACATGGAGATGTGAACTAATCACATAAAGATGTGAACTATTGGTGTTAAATCACATCACGATGTGAACTAGATTATTGACTCTAGTGCAAGTGGGAGACTGAAGGAAATATGCCCTAGAGGCAATAATAAAGTTGTTATTTATATTTCCTTATATCATGATAAATGTTTATTATTCATGCTAGAATTGTATTAAACGGACACTTAGTACATGTGTGAATACATAGACAAAACGGAGTGTCCCTAGTATGCCTCTACTTGACTAGCTCATTAATCAAAGATGGTTAAGTTTCCTGACCATAGACATGTGTTGTCATTTGATGAACGGGATCACATCATTAGAGAATGATGTGATGGACAAGACCCACCCGTTATCTTAGCATAAATGATCGTTTAGTTTTATTGCTATTGCTTTCATCATGACTTATACATGTTCCTCTGACTATGAGATTACGCAACTCCCGAATACCGGAGGAACACCTTGTGTGCTATGAAACATCAAAACGTAACTGAGTGATTATAAAGATGCTCTACAGGTGTCTCCGTTGGTGTTTGTTGAGTTGGCATAGATCGAGATTAGGATTTGTCACTCCGATTGTCGGAGAGGTATCTCTGGACCCTCTCGGTAATGCACATCACTATAAGCCTTGCAAGCAAAGTGACTAATGAGTCGGTTGCGGGATGATGCATTACAGAATGAGTAAAGAGACCTGCCAGTAACGAGATTGAACTAGGTATTGAGATACCGACGATACAATCTTGGGCAAGTAACGTACTGATGACAAAGGGAACAACGTATGTTGTTATGCGGTTTGACCGATAAAGATCTTTGTAGAATATGTGGGAGCCAATATGAGCATCCAGGTTTCGCTATTGGTTATTGACCGGAGATGAGTCTCGGTCATGTCTACATAGTTCTCGAACCCATAGGGTCCGCACGCTTAACGTTCGATGACGATCGGTATTATGATTTTATGTGTTTCGATGTACCGAAGGTAGTTCGGAGTCCGGGATGTGATCATGGACATGACGAGGAGTCTCAAAATGGTTGAGACATAAAGACTGTTATATTGGATGACTATATTCAGACACGGATAAGTTCTGGGGGTCACCGGCTATATATCGGAGTGCTGGAAGGGTTATCGGAACCACCGGAGAAGTAATGGGCCTTATTGGGACTAGGGTAGAGAGAGTGGCTGCCAAGGGCTGGCCGCGCGCCCCCACCCCATGGGCCTAGTCCGAATTGGACTAGGGGGAGGGGCGGCGCCCCTCCTTCCTTCTGTTCCCCCCTCCTACCTTCTTCTCCTAGTAGGACTAGGAATGGGGGGAGTCCTACTCCTACTAGGAGGAGGATTCCTCCCCCTTCGGCGCGCCTATGAGGGTCGGCCGGCCTCCCCTTGCTCCTTTATATACGGGGGCAGGGGGGCACCCTAGAACACACAAGTTGATGGTTTAGCCGTGTGCGGTGCCCCCCTCCATAGATTTCCACCTCGGTCATTTCGTTGTAGAGCTTAGGCGAAGCCCTGCGTCGGTAACTTCATCATCACCATCATCACGATGTCGTGCTGACGAAACTCTCCCTCGACCTTAGCGGGATCTAGAGTTCGTGGGACGTCACCGAGCTAAACGTGTGCAAATCACGGAGGTGCCGTACCTTCGGTACTAGGATCGATCGGATCGTGAAGATGTACGACTACATCAACCGCGTTGTCATAACGCTTCCGCTTTCGGTCTATGAGGGTATGTAGAAATACCTCCCCTTCTCGTTGCTATGCATATCCTAGACAGATCTTGTGCGGTCGTAGGATTTTTTTTGAAATACTGCGTTCCCCAACACCCCCCACAAGGGAGGAGGCCGTATTGGACTAGGGAAGGGGCGACACCCCCTTTCCTTCTCCTACTCCCTCTCCTTCCCCTTTTCTCCCTCCGGTAGAAGGAAAAAAGGGGGGCGAATCCTACTAGGACTGGAGTCCTAGTAGGACTCCCCTCTCCTTGCTGCGCCCCTTGTGGCCGGCCTCCTCCCCTCCTCCTTTATATACGGGGGCAGGGGGCACCCCAAAGCACAACGGTTGTTTCTTAGCCATGTGCGGTGCCCCCCTCCACAGTTTACCACCTCGGTCGTATTGTCGTAGTGCTTAGGCGAAGCTCTGCATGGATCACATCACCAACACCGTCGCCACGCCGTCGTGCTGACGGAACTCTCCCTCGACCCTCTGCTGGTTCAAGAGCTCGAGGGACGTCATCATGTTGAACGTGTGCTGAACACGGAGGTGACGTATGTACGGTACTTGGATTGGTTGGATCGTGAAGATGTTCGACTACATCAACGGTGTTACATAACGCTTCCGCTTTTGTTCTACAAGGGTACGTGGACACACTCTCCTGTCTTGTTGCTATGATTCTCCTAGATAGATCTTGAGTGATCGTAGGATTTTTTTTAATTACTACGTTCCCCAACAGTGGCATCCGAGCCAGGTCTATGCGTAGATGATATGCACGAGTAGAACACAAAGAGTTGTGGGCGATAATAGTCATATTGCTTACCACCAACGTCTTATTTTGATTTCGCGGTATTGTTGGATGAAGCGGCCCGGACCAACATTACATGACCACGTTCATGAGACCGGTTCTACCGATGTGCTTTTGCACACAGATGGCTGGCGGGTGTCTGTTTCTTCAACTTTAGTTGAATCGAATTTGACTACGGCCGGTCCTTGTTGAAGGTTAAAACAACACACTTGACGAAAAATCGTTGTGGTTTTGATGAGTAGGTAAGAACGGTTTTTGCTAGAAGCCCATAGCAGCCACGTAAAACTTGCAACGACAAAGTAGAGGATGTCTAACTTGTTTTTGCAGGGCATATTGTGATGTGATATGGTCAAAACATGATGATATATAAATTGTTTTATGAGATGATCATGTTTTGTAAAAGTTATGGCAGGAGCCTTATGGTTGTCGCTTTATTGTATGAAATGCAATCACCATGTACTTGCTTTACTTTATCACTAAGCGGTAGCGATAGTCGTAGAAGCAATAGTTGGCAAGACGACAACGATACTACGATGGAGATCAAGGTGTCAACCGGTGACGGTGGAGATCATGACGGTGCTTTGGAGATGGAGATCAAATGCACAAGATGATGATGGCCATATCATGTCACATATTTTGATTGTATGTGATGTTTATCCTTTATGCATCTTATTTTGCTTAGTACGGCGGAAGCATTATAAGATGATCCCTCACTAAATTTCAAGGTACAAGTGTTCTCCCTGAGTATGCACCGTTGCTACAGTTTGTCATGCCGAGACATCGTGTGATGATCGGGTGTGATAAGCTCTACGTTCACATACAATGGGTGCAAGCCAGTTTTGCACATGCAGAATACTCGGGTTAAACTTGACGAGCCTAGCATATGCAGATATGGCCTCGGAACACTAAGACCGAAAGGTCGAACGTGAATCATATAGTAGATATGATCAACATAGAGATGTTCACCATTGAAAACTACTCTATCTCACGTGATGATCGAACATGGTTTAGTTGATATGGATCACGTGATCATTTAGATGACTAGAGGAATGTCTATCTAAGTGGGAGTTCTTAAGTAATATGATTAATTGAACTTTAATTTATCATGAAATTAGTCCTGATAGTATTAGCATATCTATTTTGTAGATCAATAGCTCGTGTATAGCTCCCCTGTTTTATTTTAATATGTTCCTGGGGAAAACTAAGTTGAAAGCTGATAGTAGCAATGATGCAGACTGGGTCCGTGGTATGAGGATTATCCACGTTGCTGCACAGAAGAATTATGTCCTTGATGCACCGCTAGGTGACAGACCTATTGCAGGAGCAGATGCAGACGTTATGAATGTTTGAGAAGCTCGGTATGATGACTACTTGATAGTTTAGTGCACCACGCTTTACGGCTTAGAATCGGGACTTCAAAAATGTTTTGAACGCCATGGAGCATATGAGATGTTCCAAGAGCTGAAAATGATATTTCAGACTCATGCCCGTGTTAAGAGGTATGAGACCTCTGACAAGTACTTTGCCTAAAAGATGGAGGAGAATAGCTCAGATAGTGAGCATGTGCCCAGAATGTCTGAGTACTACAATCACTTGAATCAAGTGGGAGTTAATCTTCCAGATAATATAGTGATTGAGAGAGTTCTCTAGTCACTATCACCAAGTTACTAGAACTTCGTGATGAACTATAATATGCAAGGGATAACGGAAACGATTCCCAAGCTCTTCGTGATGCTGTAGAAATCAAGAAAAAGCATCAAGTGTTCATGTTTGACAAGACCACTAGTTTTAAGTAAAAGGGCGAGGGAAAGAAAGGGAAAAGGTTTTCGGCAAGTTCAAAGTGTTGACTACAATGAGATTTTCTCACTCGTATTGATGCTTAAAGTCTGCCCAAATCATGTTAGCAATTGCCACATTTTATGAAATCTTGCAAATGGATGTCAAAATTGTATTGTCGCAATGGATTTATTAAAGAAGAGTTGTATATGATGCAACCAGAAGGATTTCTCTATCCTAAAGGTACTAACAAAGTGTGCAAGCTCCATCGATCCATCTATGGACTGGTGAAGCATCTCGAAGTTGGAATATACGCTTTGATCAAAGCATATAGTTTTATACAGACTTGCGGTGAAGCCTGTATTTACAAGAAAGTGAGTGGGAGCACTGCAGCCTTTCTAATAGGTATATGTGAATGACATATTGTTGATCAGAAATGATATAGAATTTTTTGGAAAGCATAAAGGAGTGTTTGAAAGGAGTTTTTCAAAGAAAGACCTCGGTGAAGCTACTTACATATTGGGCATCAAGATCTATAAATATAGATCAAGACGCTTGATAAGACTTTCGATAAGTACATACCTTGAAAAGATTTTGAAGGAGATCAAAATGGATCAGTCAAAGAAGGAGTTCTTGCCTGAGTTATAAGGTATGAAGTTGAGTAAGACTCAAAACCGGCCACGACAGAAAATAGAGAGAGAATAAAAGTCATTCCCTATGCCTCAGCCATAGGTTCTATAAAGTATGCCATGATATATACCAGATCTATTGTGTACCTTGCCATGAATTTGGCAAAGGGGTACAATAGTGATCCAGGAGTAGATCACTGGACAGTGGTCAAAATTATCCATAGATGACTAAGGAAATATTTCTCAGTTATGGAGGTGACAAAGAGTTCATCGTAAAGAGTTATGTCGATGCAAGCTTTAACAGTGATCTGGATGACTCTGAGTCTCAATCTGGATACATATTAAAAGTGGGAACAATTACCTAGAGTAGTGATACGTCCATTTTGCATCATGCTTTTATATCGATATTTATTGCATTATGGGCTGTTATTACACATTATGTCACAATACTTATGCCTATTCTCTCTTATTTTACAAGGTTTGCACGAAGAGGGAGAATGCCGACAGCTAGAATTCTGGGCTGGAAAAGGAGCAAATATTAGAGACCTATTCTGCACAACTCCAAAAGTCATGAAACTCCATGGAAGTAAGTTTTGGAATATATAAAAATATTGGGCGAAGAAAGCACCAGAGGAGGGCCACCCACCATCCACGAGGGTGGGGGCGCGCCCTACCCCCTAGGCGCGCCCCCTGTCTCGTGGGCCCCTTGGCAGGCCTTCGGTGCCCATCTTTTGCTGTATGAAGTCTTTTGTCCTGGAAAAAGTCATAAGCATGCTTTCGGGATGAAGCACCACCGCCACGAGGCGGAACCTTGGCGGAACCAATCTAGGGCTCCGGTGGAGCTTTTCTACCAGGGAAACATCCCTCCGGGAGGGGGAAATCGTCACCATCATCATCACCATCGATCCTCTCACCGGGAGGGAGTCAATCTCCATCAACATCTTCACCATCACCATCTCATCTCAAACCCTAGTACATCTCTTGTATCCAATCTTTGTCCCAAAACTTCAGATTGGTACATGTGGGTTGCTAGTAGTGTTGATTACTCCTTGTAGTTGATGCTAGTTGGTTTATTTGGTGGAAGATCATATGTTCAGATCCTTTATGCATATTAATACCTCTCTGATTATGAACATGAATATGATTTCTGAGTAGTTACGTTTGTTCCTGAGGACATGGGAGAAGTCTTGCTATAAGTAGTCATGTGAATTTGGTATTCATTCGATATTTTGATGAGATGTATGTTGTCTCTCCTCTAGTGGTGTCATGTGAACGCCGACTACATGACACTTCACCATTATTTGGGCCTAGGGTAAGGCATTGGGAAGTAATAAGTAGATGATGGGTTGCTAGAGTGACAGAAGCTTAAACCCTAGTTTATGTGTTGCTTCGCAAGGGGCGGATTTGGATCCATATGTTTCATGCTATGGTTAGGTTTACCTTAATACTTCTTTTGTAGTTGCGGATGCTTGCAAGAGGGGTTAATAATAAGTGGGATGCTTGTCCAAGTAAGGGCAGTACCCAAGCATTGGTCCACCCACATATCAAATTATCAAAGTACCGAACGCAAATCATATGAACGTGATGAAAATTAGCTTGACGATAATTCCCATGTGTCCTCAGGAGCGCTTTCCTTTATATAAGAGTTTGTCCAGGCTTGTCCTTTGCTACAAAAAGGATTGGGCCATCTTGCTGCACCTTATTTTCTTTTATTACTTGTTATCCGTTACAAATTACCTTATCACAAAACTATCTGTTACGATAATTTCAGTGCTTGCAGAGAATACCTTACTGAAAATTGTTTATCATTTCCTTCAGCTCCTCGTTGGGTTCGACACTCTTACTTATCGGAAGGACTACGATAGATCACCTATACTTGTGGGTCATCAAGTAGCTCCATGCAGAGCATTGTAGACATAGATATTTGCAAAATACTTACGGATCTGAATGTGGCAGACCCGTTGACTAAACTTCTCTCACAAGCAAAACATGATCACACCTTAGTACTCTTTGGGTGTTAATCACATGGCTATGTGAACTAGATTATTGACTCTAGTAAACCGTTTGGGTGTTGGTCACATGGTGATGTGAACTATTTGTGTTAAATCACATGGCGGTGTGAACTAGATTATTGACTCTAGTGCAAGTGGGAGACTGAAGGAAATATGCCCTAGAGGCAATACTAAATTTTTTATTTATATTTACTTATATCATGATAAATGTTTATTATTCATACTAGAATTCTATTAACCGGAAACTTGATACATGTGTGGATACATAGATAAAATACAGTGCCCTAGTAAGCCTCTACTAGACTAGCTCGTCAATCAAAGATGGTTAAGTTTCCTAACCATAGACATGTGTTGTCATTTGATGAATGGGATCACATCATTAGGAGAATGATGTGATGGACAAGACCCATCCGTTAGCTTAGCATAATGATCGTTAAGTTTTATTGCTATTACTTTCTTCATGACTTATACATATTCCTCTAACTATGACATTATGCAACTCCCGAATACCGGAGGAACACCTTGTGTGCTATCAAACATCACAACGTAACTGGGTGATTATAAAGATGCTCTACAGGTGCCTTCGAAGGTGTTTGTTGGGTTGGCATAGATCGAGATTAGGATTTGTCACTCCGAGTATCGGAGAGGTATCTCTGGGCCCTCTTGGTAATGCACATCACTATAAGCCTTGCAAGCAATGTGACTAATGAGTTATTTATGAGATGATGCATTACAAAACGAGTAAAGAGACTTGCCAGTAACAAGATTGAACTAGGTATGATGATACGGGTGACCAAATCTCGGGCAAGTAACATACCGATGACAAAGGGAATAACGTATGTTATCATAACGGTTTGACCGATAAAGATCTTCGTAGAATATGTGGGAACCAATATGGGCATCCAGGTTCCGCTATTGGTCATTGACCGGAGAGGTGTCTCGGTCATGTCTACATAGTTCTTGAACCCGTAGGGTCCGCACGCTTAACCTTCGATGACTATTTGTATTTATGAGTTAGGTGTTTTGGTGACTGAAATTTGTTAGGAGTCCCAGGTGAGATCACAGACATGACAAGGAGTCTCAAAATGGTCGAGAGGTAAAGATTGATATATTGGAAGGTAGTATTCAGACACCGGAAGGGTTCCGGAGTGTATCGGGTACATACCATAGTACCGGAGGGGTTACCGGAACCCCCCAGGGGAAGTTATGGGCCATAGGAGGGAGGCTAACCTGCCCACAAAGGGGCTGGTGCGCCCCCATTAGGGAGGGGCCCGAATTGGACTAGGGAAGGGGGCACCACCCCCCTTTCCTTCTCCTACTCCCTCTCCTTCCCCTTTTCCCCCTTCGATAGAAGGAAAGAAAAAGGGGTCGAATCCTACTAGGACTGGAGTCCTAGTAGGACTCCCCTCTCCTTGGCGCGCCCCTTGTGGCCAGCCTCCTCCCCTCCTCCTTTATATACGGGGGCAGGGGGCACCCCAAAGCACAACAATTGTTTCTTAGCCGTGTGTGGTGCCCCACTCCATAGTTTACTACCTCGGTCATATTGTCGTAGTGCTTAGGCAAAGCCCTGCGTGGATCACATCACCAACACCGTCGCCACGCCGTCGTCCTGACGGAACTCTCCCTCGACCCTCTGCTGGATCAAGAGCTCGAGGGACATCATCGTGCTGAACCTGTGCTAAACACGGAGGTGTCGTACGTTCGGTACTTGGATCAGTTGGATCGTGAAGACGTTCGACTACATCAACCGCATTACATAACGCTTCCGCTTTCGGTATACGAGGGTACGTGGACACACTCTTCCGTCTCGTTGGTATGCTTCTCCTAGTTAGATCTTGCGTGATCATAGGATTTTTTTTGAATTACTACGTTCCCCAACATCATAGATTACCCCAATGTCACCTGGGGAATCCGTGATTTGAGTGCCAAAACATATATCAAGTGAATCAATATGATACCTCATTGTCACCACGGGTATTCATAGCAAGGCATACATCAAGTGCTCTCAAATCCATAAAACTATTCAATCCGATAATAACGAAATCTCAAAGGGAAAACACAATTCATCACAACAAGATAGACAGGGGAAAACACCATATGATCCAACTATATTAACAAAGCTCGGGATACATCAAGATCGTGCCAAATCAAGAACACGAGAGAGAGAGAGAGAGAGAGAGATCAAACACATAACTACTAGTACAAACCCTCAGCCCCGAGGGTGAACTACTCCCTCCTCATCATGGTGGCCACCGAGAAGATGAAGATGGCCGCCGGTGATGATTTCCCCCTCTGACAGGGTGCCGGAACGGTGTCTAGATTCGTTTTTCATGGCTATAGAGGCTTGAGACTGCGGAACTTTTGATCTAGGTCTATTTCTGGGGGTTTCTCTATTTATAGGATTTTTTTGGCGCCGGTCTCACGCTTAGATGGGCCTCGAGGGGCCCACTACCCACCAGGGCACACCATAGGGGCCGTGGTTAGCGGGGCCCCCCTCTAGTGGTTCTTTGCTCCAATATTCTTCATTTGTTCCATAAAAAATCTCCAAAAGGTTTCGTCCAATTCCGAGAACTTTTATTTCTGCACAAAAAACAACACCACTGTAGTTCTGCTGAAAACAACATCAGTCCGAGTTAGTTCCATTAAAATTATACCAAAACCATATAAAATTATTGTAAACATGGCATGAATACTTTATAAATTATAGATATGTTGGAGACGTATCAGCATGCCCCAGCTTAATTCCTGCTCGGCCTCGAGTAGGTAAATGATAAAATAAATAATTTATGAAGTGCATAAGTTTGATCAATGATAATTTCAATAACTTTTCCTAGCATCATAATAGCAACTCTTTCTCATAAACTCATCATGATAAAGTAGCAATCAATTCACATGTTATGGTTCAAACAATGCATTCTCTTGGAACTTAACAACCTATGTTATCAGTCACCAAGCAATTGCAATTCAACTTATTCAACAAAGTCTAAGTAAGAGCTCCACATACTCAATCATCATATAGTCTTCTATGCTTGCTAGTACTCTAAGTACATTTTTAGAACAAATGGCATCCATCGAACACATATAAAGATAGAGGCTTAATGTTTCGCCTCCCAACTCATTAATCATAGAGATAATTGTCAAATATATTTGGCTGGCCATATGTTCCTAGATCTTTGACCACCACATGATGCTTGCCAACTAGAGAATAATCGAGATTGAAATGAGAATGCATACTATTGACTCATGCATAAAAGTAAATACTGAAAAGTAAAAGATAGGCCCTTCGTAGAGGGAAGCAGAGGTTGTCATCCACTTTTTATTTTTGGATGCACAATCTCTTAATGCAAAGGAACGTCATGTTATATGATACGTCTCCAATGTATCTATAATTTTTTATTGTTCCATGCTATATTATCTATTGTTTTGGACATTATTGGGCTTTATTATCCACTTTTATATTATTTTTGGGACTAACCTATTAACCGGAGGCCCAGCCCAGAATTGTCGTTTTTGCCTATTTTAGGGTTTCAAAGAAAAGGAATATCAAATGGAGCCAAAAACCTAATTCCACCGCCGCAACCTTCTGTATCCACGAGATCCCATCTTGGGGCCTGTTCCGGAGCTCCGCCGGAGGGGGCATCCATCACGGAGGGCTTCTACATCAACACCATAGCCTCTCCGATGAAGTGTGAGTAGTTTACCTCAGACCTTCGGGTCCATAGTTATTAGCTAGATGGCTTCTTCTCTCTTTTTGGATCTCAATACAATGTTCTCCCCCTCTCTTGTGGAGATCTATTCAATGTAATCTTCTTTTTGCGGTGTGTTTGTTGAGACCGATGAATTGTGGGTTTATGATCAAGATTATCTAGAGCAATATTTGAATCTTCTCTGGATTCTTTTATGTATGATTGGTTATCTTTGCAAGTCTCTTTGAATTATCAGTTTGGTTGGGCCTACTAGATTGATATTTCTTGCAATGGGAGAAGTGCTTAGCTTTGGGTTCAATCTTGCGGTGTACTTTCCCAGTGACAGTAGGGGCAACAAGGCACGTATTGTATTGTTGCCATCGAGGATAACAAGATGTTTTTTTATCATATTGCATAAATTTATCCCTCTACATCATGTCATCTTGCTTAAGGCATTACTCTATTTTCATGAACTTAATACTCTAGATGCATGCTGGATAGCGGTCGATGAGTGGAGTAATAGTAGTAGATGCAGGCAGGAGTCGGTCTACTTGTCTCGGACGTGATGCCTATACACATGATCATACCTAGATATTCTCATAACTATGCTCAATTCTGTCAATTGCTCAACAGTAATTCGTTCACCCACCCTAAAATACTTATGCTCTTGAGAGAAGCCATTAGTGAAACCTATGGCCCCCTGGTCTATCTTCATCATATTAATCTTCCAATACTTAGTTATTTCCTTTGCTTTTTGCTTTGCTTTTATTTTACTTTGCATCTTTATCATAAAAATACCAAAACTATTATTCTATCATATCTATCAGATCTCACTCTCATAAGTGACCATGAAGGGATTGACAACCCCTTATCGCGTTGGTTGCGAGGAGTTATTTGTTTTGTGCAGGTACGAGGACTCGCGCGTAGCCTCCTACTGGATTGATACCTTGGTTCTCAAAGCTCAGGGAAATACTTATGCTACTTTGCTGCATCATCCTTTCCTCTTCAAGGAAATCCAACGCAGTGCTCAAGAGGTAGCAAGAAGATTTCTGGCGCCGTTGTCGGGGAGTCTACGCAAAAGTCAACATACCAAGTACCCATCACAACCCTTATCTCCCGCATTACATTATTTGCCATTTTCCTCTCATTTTCCTCTCCCGCACTTCACCCTTGCTGTTTTATTCGCCCTCTCTCTCTATGCTCCCTCTCTTTCTCTATTTGCCTCTTTTTGTCCGCTTGCTTTTTGTTTGCTTGTGTGTTGGATTGCTTGCTTGTCACGATGGCTCAAGATAACACTAAATTGTTTGAATTTACCAATACCAACAACAATGATTTTATTAGCACTCTGATTCCTCCTCTTACCGATGCTGAATCTTGTGAAATTAATGCCGCTTTGCTGAATCTTGTCATGAAAGATTCGTTTTCCGGCCTTCCTAGTGAAGATGCCGCTACCCATCTAAATAGCTTCGTTGATTTGTGTGATATGCAAAAGAAGAAAGATGTGGACAACGATATTATTAAGTTGAAGCTATTCCTTTTTCGCTTAGAGATCGTGCTAAAGCTTGGTTTTCGTCTTTGCCTAGAAATAGTATTGATTCTTGGAATAAGTGCAAAGATGCTTTTATCCCTAAGTATTTTACTCCCGCTAAGATCATCTCCCTTAGAAACGATATTATGAATTTTAAGCAACTTGATCATGAACATGTTGGACAAGCTTGGGAGAGGATGAAATTAATGATACGTAATTGCGTACTAATGGTTTGAATTTGTGGATGATTATACAAACTTTTTATGTCGAGTTGAATTTTGCTTCTAGAAATCTTTTAGATTCGGCCGCGGGAGGCACTTTTATGGAAATCACTTTAGGAGAAGCTACTAAACTTCTAGATAATATTATGGTTAATTATTCTCAATGGCATACTGAAAAATCTACTAATAAAAAGGTGCATGCAATAGAAGAAATTAATGTTTTGAGTGGAAAGATGGATGAACTTATGAAATTATTTGCTAGTAAGAGTGTTTCTTCTGATCCTAATGATATGCCCTTGTCTACTTTGATTGAGAATAATAATGAATCTATGGATGTGAATTTTGTTGGTAGGAATAATTTTGGCAACAACGCGTATAGAGGAAACTTTAATCCTAGGCCTTATCTTAGTAATCCCTCTAATAATTATGGAAATTACTACAACAACTCTTATGGAAATTATAATAAGATGCCCTCTGATTTTGAATCTAATATTAAAGAATTTATTACTTCGCAAAAGAATTTCAATGCTTTGATTGAAGAAAAATTGCTTAAGATTGATGAGTTGGCTAGGAACGTTGATAGAATTTCTCTTGATGTTGATTCTTTGAAACTTAGATCTATTCCTCCTAATCATGATATCAATGAGTCTCTCAAAGCCATGAGAATTTCCATTGATGAGTGCAAAGAAAGAACCGCTAGGATGCGTGCTAAGAAAGATGCCTTTATAAGGCGTGTTCTTCTAGTTCCTATGAAAATAAAGATGAAGATCTAAAAGTTATTTATGTGTCCCCTATTAAATCTTTGATTTGCAATATGAATCTTGATAATGATGGGACTGAATATGATCCACCTTTACCTAGAAGGCGTTCCAAAAATTCGGAGTTTTTAGATCTTGATGCTAAATTTGATGAAAGTGGGATTGAAGAAATTAAAACCCTAGATGTTGCTAAACCCACTATTTTGGATTTCAAGGAATTTAATTATGAAAATTACTCTTTGATTGATTGTATTTCCTTGTTGCAATCCGTGTTAAATTCTCCTCATGCTTATAGTCAAAATAAAGCGTTTACTAAACATATCGTTGATGCCTTGATGCAATCTTATGAAGAAAAACTTGAGTTGGAAGTTTCTATCCCTAGAAAACTTTATGATGAGTGGGAACCAACTATTAAAATTAAGATTAAAGATCATGAGTTCTATGCTTTATGTGATTTGGGTGCTAGTGTTTCCACGATTCCAAAGACTTTGTGTGATTTGTTAGGTTTCCGTGATTTTGGTGATTGCTCTCTAAACTTGCACCTTGCGGATTCCACTATTAAGAAACCGATGGGAAGAATCAATGATGTTCTTATTGTCGCAAATAGGAATTATGTGCCCGTAGATTTTATTGTTCTTGACATAGATTGCAATCCTTCATGTCCTATTATTCTTGGTAGACCTTTCCTTAGAATGATTGGTGGAATTATTGATATGAAGGAAGGAAATATTAGATTCCAATTTCCGTTAAGGAAAGGAATGGAACACTTTCCTAGAAATAAAATTAAATTACCTTATGAATCTATTATGAGAGCCACTTATGGATTGCCTACCAAAGATGGCAATACCTAGATCTATCCTTGCTTTTTATGCCTAGCTAGGGGCGTTAAACGATAGCGCTTGTTGGGAGGCAACCCAATTTTATTTTTATTCCTTGCTTTTTGCTCCTGTTTAGTAATAAATAATTTACCTAGCCTCTGTTTTGGTTGTGTTTTTTGTGTTTAATTAGTGTTTGTGCCAAGTAGAACCGTTGGGAAGACTTGGGGAAAGTCTTGTTATCTTGCTGTAAAAAACAGAAACTTTAGCGCTCACGAGAACTGCTGCCATTTTTATTTGGAAAGTGCTATTTAGTTAATTATTTTTAAGATGATTAATAGATAAATTCCTCACGTCAAGAAATTTATTTTAGAATTTTAGGGGTTCCAGATCTTGCGCTAGCTACAGATTACTACAGACTGTTATTTTTTGACAGATTCTGTTTTTCGTGAGTTGTTTGCTTATTTTGATTAATCTATGGCTAGTAAACTAGTTTATAAACCATAGAGAAGTTGGAATACAGTAGGTTTAACACCAATATAAATAAATAATGAGTTCATTACAGTACCTTGAAGTGGTCTTTTGTTTTCTTTCGCTAACGGAGCTCACGAGATTTTCTACTTTAAGTTTTGTGTTGTGAAGTTTTCAAGTTTTGGGTAAAGATTTGATGGATTATGGAACAAGGAGTGGCAAGAGCCTAAGCTTGTGGATGCCCATGGAACCCCCAAGATAATCTAAGGGCACCTAAAAGCCAAAGCTTGGGGATGCCCCAGAAGGCATCCCCTCTTTCGTCTACTTCTATCGATAACTTTGCTTGGAGCTATATTTTTATTCACCAAATGATATGTGTTTTGCTTGGAGCGTCTTGTATGATTTGAGTCTTTGATTTTTAGTTTACCACAATCATACTTGCTGTACACACCTTTTGGGAGAGCCATACATGATTTGGAATTTGTTAGAATACTCTATGTGCTTCGCTTATATCATTTGAGTTATATAGTTTTGCTCTAGTACTTCACTTATATTTTTTAGAGCACGATGGTGGAATTGTTTTATAGAAACTATTGATCTCTAATGCTTCACTCGATTATTTTGAGAGTCTTAAATAGCATGGTAATTTGCTTAAATAATCCTAATATGCTTGGTATTCAAGAATAGTAAAAACTTTCTTATGAGTGTGTTGAATGCTATGAGAAGTTTGATGCTTGATAATTGTTTTGAGATATGAAGATGGTGATATTAAAGTTGTGCTAGTTGAGTAGTTGTGAATTTGAGAAATACTTGTGTTAAAGTTTGTGATTCCCATAGCATGCACGTATGGTGAACCGTTATGTGATGAAGTCGGAGCATGATTTATTTTTTGACTGTCTTCCTTATGAGTGGCGGTCGGGGACATGCGATGGTATTTTCCTACCAATCTATCCCCCTAGGAGCATGCGTGTAATACTTTGCTTTGATAACTTGTAGATTTTTGCAATAAGTATATGAGTTCTTTATGACTAATGTTGAGTCCATGGATTATACGCACATTTCTTCCTTCCACCATTACTAGCCTCTCTAATACCGCGCACCATATACCTTCCTCAAAACAGCCACCATACCTACCTATTATGGCATTTCCATAGCCATTCCGAGATATATTGCCATGCAACTTCCCACCGTTCCGTTTATTATGACACACTCCATCATTGTCATATTTCTTAGCATGATCATGTAGTTGACATCGTATTTGTGGCAAAGCCACCATTCATAATTCTTTCATACATGTCACTCTTGATTCATTGCATATCCCGGTACATCGCCGGAGGCATTCTATAGAGTCATATTTTGTTCTAAGTATCGAGTTGTAATTGTTGAGTTGTAAGAAAATAAAAGTGTGATGATCATCATTATTAGAGCATTGTCCCAGTGAGGAAAGGATGATGGAGACTATGATTCCCTCACAAGTCGGGATGAGACTCCAGACGAAAAAAAGGGAAAGAAAAGAGGCCATTAAAAAAGAGAAAAGGCCCAAATAAAAAAATGAGAAAAAAGAGAGAAGGGACAATGTTAATATCCTTTACCACACTTGTGCTTCAAAGTAGCACCATGATATTCATGATAGAGAGTCTCTCATTTCGTCACTTTCATACACTAGTGGGAATTTTTCATTATAGAACTTGGCTTGTATATTCCAATGATGGGCTTCCTCAAAATGCCCTAGGTCTTCATGAGCAAGCAAGTTGGATGCACACCCACTTAGTTTCTTTTGTTGAGCTTTCATATACTTATAGCTCTAGTGCATCTGTTGCATGGCAATTCCTACTCACTCACATTGATATCTATTGATGGGCATCTACATAGCCCGTTGATACGCCTACTTGATATGAGACTATCTTATCCTTTTTTGTCTTCTTCACAACCACCATTCTATTCCACATATAGTGCTATATCCATGGCTCACGCTCATGTACTACGTGAAGATTGAAAAAGTTTGAGAATGTCAAAAGTATGAAACAATTGCTTAGCTTGTCATCGGGGTTGTGCATGATTTAAATACTTTGTGTGGTGAAGATAGAGCATAGCCAGACTATATGATTTTGTAGGGATAACTTTCTTTGGCCATGTTATTTTGAGAAGACATGATTGCTTTGTTAGTATGCTTGAAGTATTATTATTTTTTATGTCAATATTAAAGTTTTATCTTGAATCTTTCGGACCCGAATATTCATACCACAATTAAGAAGAATTACATTAAAATTATGCCAAGTAGCACTTCACATCAAAAATTATCTTTTTTATCATTTACCTACTCGAGGACGAGCAGGAATTAAGCTTGGGGATGCTTGATACGTCTCCAACGTATCTATAATTTTTGATTGTTCCATGCTATATTATCTACTGTTTTGGACATTATTGGGCTTTATTATCCTCTTTTATATTATTTTTGGGACTAACCTATTAATCGGAGGCCCAGCCCAGAATTGTTGTTTTTTTTGCCTATTTTAGGGTTTCGAAGAAAAGGAATATCAAACGGAGCCAAAAACCAAATTCCACCGCCGCAACCTTCTGTATCCACGAGATCCCATCTTGGGGCCTGTTCCGGAGCTCCGCCGGAGGGGGCATCCATCACGAAGGGCTTCTACATCAACACCATAGCCTCTCCGATGAAGTGTGAGTAGTTTACCTTAGACCTTCGGGTCCATAGTTATTAGCTAGATGGCTTCTTCTCTCTTTTTGGATCTCAATACAATGTTCTCCCCCTCTCTTGTGGAGATCTATTCGATGTAATCTTCTCTTTGTGGTGTGTTTGTTGAGACCGATGAATTGTGGGTTTATGATCAAGATTATCTATGAACAATATTTGAATCTTCTCTGAATTCTTTTATTTATGATTGGTTATCTTTGCAAGTCTCTTCGAATTATCAGTTTGGTTTGGCCTACTAGATTGATCTTTCTTGCAATGGGAGAAGTGCTTAGCTTTGGGTTCAATCTTGCGGTGTCCTTTTCCGGTGACAGTAGGGGCAGCAAGGCACATATTGTATTGTTGCCATCGAGGATAACAAGATGGGGTTTTTATCATATTGCATGAATTTATCCCTCTACATCATGTTATCTTGCTTAAGGCGTTACTCTGTTTTCATGAACTTAATACTCTAGATGCATGCTGGATAGCGGTCGATGAGTGGAGTCATAGTAGTAGATGCAGGCAGGAGTCGGTCTACTTGTCTCAGACGTGATGCCTATACACATGATCATACCTAGATATTCTCATAACTATGCTCAATTCTGTTAATTGCTCAACAGTAATTCGTTCACCCACCGTAAAATACTTATGCTCTTGAGAGAAGCCACTAGTGAAACCTATGGCCCCCGGGTCTATCTTCATCATATTAATCTTCCAATACTTAGTTATTTCCTTTGTTTTTATTTTACTTTGCATCTTTATCATAAAAATACATAAATATTATTCTATCATATCTATGAGATCTCACCCTCGTAAGTGACCGTGAAGGGATTGACAACCCCTTATCGCGTTGGTTGCGAGGAGTTATTTGTTTTGTGCAGGTACGAGGGACTCACGCGTAGCCTCCTACTGGATTGGTACCTTGGTTTTCAAAAACTGAGGGAAATACTTACGCTACTTTGTTGCATCATCCTTTCGTCTTCAAGGAAATCCAACGCAGTGCTCAAGAGGTAGCATTATATTGCCCCTTATGATAGCAACCTTTATTATGCAATCTGTCTCTTTTATTACTTTGCCATCACAAGTTTGTAGAATACTTATTTTCCCTTATGATCCAACTATATTAATAAACCTCGTGATACATCAAGTGTAGCGACCCGGCCCGAATGGATCAAGTCTCTATGCTTAAGTGTCATCCTTGGATCGGTATGCTGACACACATAGTACTCGAGGATTTATAACAGAGGTAAATCACATGTATAAAGTAACGTAAATACTATTACCTCAATCCATAGAGCAAAAGTAACAACAAGGTTGTGGATTCCCACAACTTACTCAATTTCACTCAAGCAACCACACCACAATCAAACAAACAATCCAAACTATCTATTTCATATAACATTCAAAAATTTAGAATTTTGGGATGTTACAAACCTACCACCCTTAAAATGAATCTCGTCCTCGAGATTCAAAGAGGCTAGCAAGAAATAGGTTAGGTTCGGGGCTTCTCAAAATCCATCAATTGTCACAGGGTGTCTGGGGTGCTACCACCCTTAGAAGCATGGTTAAGGTTCCAACAAAACTCATATACTCCATCCTTATTGTTGGCAGTGTCGGTCTTCTCAGATCTTCAGGATAATTCCTTCTCTAACTCTTCCGGTAGTGGCATAACCTTTTCCTCAATTCTTCTGTCCTTTTATCTTGGTACGGTCCTCCTGTGACTGGGTCTTCTTAGCTGACAGGTCTGGCGCCAATACTAAACAACTATCGATATCTCATGGTGGTCATCAAACAATTAGACTGGGTCCCTGCAGAAAACATGTAACACCCTCGATGCGACTATATCTCCCACGTGTCGAGGCACGACTTAGAGGCATAATCGCATTGAAGGCATATGTCGCAAGTTAGGTAATCTTCACAACATCCCATGTAATATAGATGATAAAAGGGGAGATAACATAGTTGGCTTACACTCGCCACGTCAATCAAGTACATAAATAACAATACATCATCCAAACACTCATGGCCCGACTATGGCGCCAAAATAAAAGATAACCCAACATACGACACGGTCCCGATCACCCGCAACTGGGCACCACTACTGATCATCAGGAAAGGAAACATAGTATCGTTGAGAGTCTTCGTCGAACTCCCACTTGAGCTCAAACGCGTCTCCTGGAGCGGAATCGTCAGGCCCTGCATCTGGTACGGTATAATAGTAATCTGTGAGCCACAGGGACTCAGCAATCTCGCACCCTCGCGATCAAGACTATTTAAGCTTATAGGTAAGGCAAGGTAAATATGAGGAGCTGCAGCAAGCGACTAGCAAAAAAGGTGGCTATCCTATTCGCAAAAGAGAGCGAGAAGAGGAGGCAAAGCGCGAGCGAGAAACTAGAGAGCAACCTGCGCAAACATTACTCCAACACCGTGTCCACTTCCCGGACTCCGCCGAGAAGAGGCCATCACGGTAACACACTCAGTTGATTCATTTTAATTAAGTTAAAGTTCAAGTTATCTACAATCGGACATTAAGAAATTCCCATCTGCCCATAACCGTAGGCACGGCTTTCAAAAGTTCAAATCCCTGCAGGGGAGTCCCAACTTAGCCCATGACAAGCTCTCACGGTCAACGAAGGAATAGACCTCCTCCCAAGATGTTCCGATCAGACTCGGTATCTCGGTTCTTCAAGACACTTCGACAGGTTAAAGAAAATCCAGCAACACCACCCAGATGTGCCGACAAATCCCAATAGGAGCTGCACATATCTCGTTCTCAGGGCACACCGGATGAGCAAGACATCGGGTAGGCCAGCCCAGAGTTGCCCCTGGTAGCCCCGGACATCGCTTGGTTGGACCAACACTAAGAGGAGCACTGGCCCGGGGGGGCTAAAATAAGATGACCCTCGGGCTCCGGAAACCCAAGGGAAAAATAGGCTAGGTGGCAAATGGTAAAACCAAGGTTGGGCATTGCTGGAAAAGCTTTAATCAAGGCAAACTATCAAGGGGTTCCCATTATAACCCAACTGGGTAAGGAACGCAAAATCCGGGAACATAACACCGATATGACAGAAACTAGGGTGGCAAGAGTGGAACAAAACACTAGGCGAGAGGCCGAGCCTTCCACCCTTTACCAAGTATATAGACGCATTAAGATAACAAGGTAATATAATGATATCCCAACAAGTAAATAAATGTTCCAACAAGGAATGGCCTCCAATCTTCACCTGCAACTAGCAACGCTATAAGAGGGGCTGAGAGAAGCGGTAACATAGCCAATCAACGGTTTGCTAGGACATGGTGGGTTAGAGGTTTTGACATGGCAATTTGGGAGGCTTGAAAGCAAGTGGTAGGCATCGTAGCATTGGCATAGCAAAAGAGCGAGCAATCTAGCATAACAAAGATAGTAGTGATTTCGAGGGTATGATCATCTTGCCTGCAAAATGGTCAGAGTTGACTGGATCCTCGAAAGCAAACTCAATGGGCTCCTCGTTAGCGAACTCGTCTCCCGGATCTACCCAAACAAGACAAACAAGCAACAAGGACACAATCAACCATGAGCACGGGTCAAACAATATGGTGCAAGGATGGTATGCTATGCGGGATGCGATGCGGGATGCATATGCAAGATTTGACAAGGGATGCATGAACCTGGCCCAACTTGGAAATCCAAGTGTGCCACTGGAATATGAGATGAAATCGCTTGAAAACGATATAAAGAACGCCGGAATCAGAGCTACGGTTTGGAAATGGCAAGCAATTCAAATATGACACCGGTTTGCGATTTACAGCAAGTAACCATCTAAATGCAATGAGATGAACAAGTTACAGCACCCAAATATGACAAAAAAATACATGGCAGGGATGCATTCATGATGCTTAACAAAAGTCTAGCACTGAGCTACGGCCAAATCATCCATTAACAGGTTCAAACAAGTATGGCAAAAATGCATATGGCAAACAGATTTCAGACTTAGTGAAATCAACACTTGTCTGGAATTTCAGATCAGGTAGCACTCTTCGGAGCAACAAAACTACATGCTACAGGACCTGAACATGGCAAAGTAAAGCATGGCATGGAGCTACTCAAAGAGCTTAAAAAAAGTCCCTTAGTGACCTTGAGCCAAAAGGGATCAGAAAATACAATTGCAAGCATGTGAACATGGCAAAAACATAATCAGATCACAGACTTGGTGAAAACTGGAGCATGCTGAAACAGATATCAAGTAGGCATGTTTACGAGCTCGATGCACTCACTACAGAGCAAGTAATGATAAAATAAGCATACACCCATCAAGAATACACAAAATACAAGCTAGACATGGCAAGAACAATAACATATCATGCACGGATCAACTACAACATCATCGGCAAAATCGCTAACTAGTAGACAATCTGCCCAGATTCACAAAGTAGCAAAAGTAGAGCTCGATTGACTCAAGCTAGGGTTCTCCATAATTGCAAACAAAGACACGGATGGATAGAGAACTACAAGATTAACAAAACATCCTTACTGATCATCCTCAAAAGAGGCACGGATCGCTAGGAAACAACATGAACATATGGCCATATGAAATAAACAGCTCAAGGACTTAGTGGAAATGCTAAGTCCGTGAAAACAGAATTACCAAGTGCACCACTTTGCAAGCTTGTGCTAGGCACCACACACATCACAAAAATACATGGATTGCACCTCTGGAAAGATGACAAAACCCTTAACAAAACATATGTAGAACTCATGGGCATATCATGCACACAATAATCATGGCAAAAATGACAAATATCTAAATGGAGCAGCAGATCTGACAATTAACTCAAGTAGCCCTCTTCTAACAGCATTTCGGGCATCAAGATGAACTCAAATGAAAATGATGCAATGGAATGAAATGATGTACTCTCTGAGATGAACATTTTGATATGCTATATGCCAAAAACGGATCTACGGATGCAAAGTTACGAGGCTATGAACATGAGAAAAAAAATTAGGGACTTAGGGAAAAAACGGGGTCAACCCTAAAATTTGGATCTGGATCTGGGAACACGGTTCCCGAGGTTCGACGCCGTCCTCGCCGGAGTTCTTGCCGGACTTGTCGGAGAAGAGGGAAAACGGAGGATAGCGGAGGCCGGACTTGACGCGGGGTCGGCGCGGAGGCGACGCCGGTGGAGCGGCGACCGGTCGGCGGGGAGAGGCGGCCGCGGACGACGGG
>NC_041388.1:250700888-250704496 GCF_002162155.2 Triticum dicoccoides
GACGACGGGACGGCGTGGTGGAGCGGCGGCCGGCGACGATGGCGAGGTGGAGGCCGAGCGGCGCCGCGGCGAAGGCGGAGCGGGCGGCGCGGGCACGCCGGGTGCGGGAAGAGGCAACTAGGCCCGTGGGGGCCCGCTACGGGCCTCGGCGGGCCGGGCGGCGGGGAGGCGCGGCGATGTGGGGCTCGGCGCCTCAGCGAACCAGGAGGCGCCACGTGGCGGTGGCGAGGGTGGCGGACATGTCCGTCCGGTGGAGGGGAAACGTCCGGCGGCGCGAGGGGAAGGTTAGGGTAGGGTTTGATCCGGAATTTCGGGAGGAGATGCCTTTTTATAGGTAGAAGGAGCTAGGAGAGTCCAAATGAGGTGCGGTTTGCGGTCACGCGATCGTGACCAACGCTCTAGATGATAGAATGGGTTTAGGTGGGTTTTTGGGCCAAAATGGATGGGTTTTGGGCTGCAACACACACGAGGCCTTTTCGGTCCCTCGGTTAACCGTTGGAGTATCAAACGAAGTCCAAATGATATGAAACTTGACAGGCGGTCTACCGGTAGTAAACCAAGGCCGCTTGGCAAGTCTCGGTCCAATCCGGAAATGTTTAATCCCCACACATGAAAGAAAGGTAGAAATGACCACCGGAGGAGAACGAAGCGCCGGAATGCAAAACGGACAACGGGGAAAATGCTCGAATGCATGAGACGAACACGTATGCAAATGCAATGCACATGATGACATGATATGAGATGCATGACAATGACAACAACACACAGAGACAAAGACCCGAACCCAAGAAAATTAAATAACTTAACGCCATAAACGGCAAGAGTTGGAGTACAAATTGGGAAAGTTACATCCGGGGTGTTACAAAACGGGTCTGGGTTTCATTCTCACCGTATGACCTATAGTTGGCAACAACTGCCTTGTACACGGGGAAAATTTTCATACCATTCTAAGGTTCAAACAAGGTTTTGATCGTTATCTCTCTACTATAGGTAAGTCACTCAGATTTACCATCCCATATAGCAAGGCGAATAATAAGAGTAAGTCGGTATGGTGATCAATCCATCTCGCACCCAAATCATTACCTTGTATATGGTTTAGCGAATCTCGCATTCTAACACTCGGTCATCCTCACAAGCATTGCAGAATTTCACTTGTCGACGAACTAAGTTCGGATCAATCCATGGATTCTGCAAGCCAAACAAACATCTATCATTCCTTCACAACTCTCAAGTTTTGCGTAACTCCTATAAGATCGTATGTTGATAAAGTTGTATCTTCTTCCAGGGTTTTTTCCTTCAGCAAGAGTGTGCTTGCTTCTTGCCAGGTCCTAGGGCCTGTGGGGGCCCATCTCATCACTTGCAAACCTTGAAATCATCATCGGGAAACTGATCATTATTCCAACATCCAACTTCCTAGCATTTCTTAAATCCATCCAATCGTAGTGTCTCCCTTCCTTCTATTGGTACCAAACTAAGACGTGATTACTCAGACTCATCACGGCATCACAATTGCTCCATATTACCAACATTATACCTCCTTTATATTCCAATAGTACTTCATCTCTTCATACTCTTGGGATATCCCACATATCAAGATAAAACTCGTACTTATTTTGTCCAGAGTCCACTCTGTGGAATACCATAATCCTTTCCAGAGGTCAAGTGTCCTCACAGGGTACTACCACCCTTAAAATGCACAAATCTTCCATAGACTATATTTCTCATATCCTCAAAAATGGTCAAAATATTTCTTCATAGAGTAACTACTCATAAAATCCAAATCAGTACCAACAATGCTAACTTTATTGATTCTCAAAATCTTACAATCTCCTGCATTTCCAATACATGCATCAACACCTCAATAATATAAGAAATGTCCCCACTACTACTATATTTCTCATAGTCTCCACTATTTAACACTAATATCCTCATTAGGACAATCTTTGGTGAAGTGCCCTGCTTCATTACAACAGAAACATATTACCTCTGATAAGTCTCGAGGTTTCCTTGTGATTCCATAGCCTCCTTGGGTCCTCGACTTCCTTTTTGGGCAACCGCTGAAGTAGTGTCGTGACTCCTTGCACCTGAAACAGGTGATATGGCTCAGGTCCTTCCTGGAATCCAATCTATTTCTCTTCCTGGACTTTTCCGTTCCAATCAGGGCTTCTATTTCCCGTGGATCATACTCTACTTCCTCTGTCGGGAATTCTACTAGGTCCCCATTCATTATTAGAGCATTGTCCCAAGTGAGGAAAGGATGATGGAGACTATGATTCCCCCACAAGTCAGGATGAGAATTCAGACGAAAAAATGCCATAAAAAGGAGAAGGCCCAAAAAATGAGAGAAAAAGAGAGAAGGGACAATGCTACTGTCCTTTTTCCACACTTGTGCTTCAAAGTAGCACCATGATCTTCATGATAGAGAGTCTCCTATGATATCACTTTCATATACTAGTGGGAATTTTTCATTATAGAACTTGGCTTGTATATTCCAATGATGGGCTTCCTCAAAATGCCCTAGGTCTTCATGAGCAAGCGAGTTGGATGCATGCCCACTTAGTTTCTTTTGTTGAGCTTTCATATACTTATGGCTCTAGTGCATCCGTTGCATGGCAATCCCTACTCACTCACATTGATATCTATTAATGGGCATCTCCATAGCCCGTTGATACACGCAGTTGATGTGAGACTATCTTCTCCTTTTTATCTTCTCCACAACCGCCATTCTATTCCACCATAGTGCTATATCCATGGCTCACGCTCATATATTGCGCGAAGATTCAAAAAGTTTGAGAACATCAAAAGTATGAAAAAATTGCTTGGCTTGTCATCGGGGTTGTGCATGATTTAAATATTTTGTGTGGTGAAGATAGAGCATAGCCAGACTATATGATTTTGTAGGGATAACTTTCTTTGGTCATGTTATTTTGAGAAGACATAATTGCTTAGTTAGTATACTTGAAGTATTATTATTTCTATGTCAATATTAAAATTTTATCTTGAATCTTTCGGATCTGAACATTCATGCCACAATAAAGAAAAATTACATTGAGAAATATGTTGGAAAGCATTCCACATCAAAAATTCTTTTTTATCATTTACCTACTCGAGGACGAGCAGGAATTAAGCTTGGGGATGCTTGATACGTCTCCAACGTATCTATAATTTTTGATTGCTCCATGCTATTATATTATCTATTTTGGATGTTAATGGGCTTTATTTTACACTTTTATATCATTATTTGGGACTAACCTACTAACCGTAGGCCCAGCCCAAATTGTTGTTTTTGCCTATTTTCGAGTTCCGCCGAAAAGGAATATCAAATGGAGTCCAAACGGAATGAAACCTTTGGGAACGTGATTTTCTCAACAAACGTGATCCAGGAGACTTGGAGTGGGCGTTAAGAAACAATCGAGGAGGCCACGAGGCAGGGGCGCGCCTACCCCCCTGGGCGCGCCCTCCACCCTCGTGGGCCCCTTGTTGCTCCACCGACGTACTTCTTCCTCCTATATATATCCACCTACCCCCCCCCCCCAACATCCAGGAGCACCACGAAAACCTAATTCCACTGCCGCAACCTTCTGTACTCGAGAGATCCCATCTTGGGG
>NC_041388.1:250704846-250759131 GCF_002162155.2 Triticum dicoccoides
GGAGGGGGCATTGATCACGAAGGGCCTCTACATCAACTCCATGGCCTCTCCGATGTTGTGTGAGTAGTTTACTTCAGACCTTCGGGTCCATAGTTATTAGCTAGATGGCTTCTTCTCTCTCATTGGATCACAATACAAAGTTCTACTCGATCTTCTTGGAGATCTATTCGATGTAATCTTCTTTTGCGGTGTGTTTGTTTAGATCCGATGAATTGTGGGTTTATGATCCAGATTATCTATGAACAATATTTGAATCTTCTCTGAATTCTTTTATGTATGATTGGTTATCTTTGCAAGTCTCTTTGAATTATCTGTTTGGTTTGGCCTACTAGATTGATCTTTCTTGCAATGGGAGAAGTGCTTAGATTTGGGTTCAATCTTGCGGTGTCCTTTCCCAGTGACAACAGGGGCAGCAAGGCACGTATTGTATTGTTGCCATCGAGGATAAAAAGATGGGGTTTATATCATATTGCATGAGTTTATCCCTCTACATCATGTCATCTTACTTAAAGCATTACTCTGTTCTTATGAACTTAATACTCTAGATGCATGCTGGATAGCGGTCGATGTGTGGAGTAATAGTAGTAGATGCAGAAACGTTTCGGTCTATTTGTCACGGACGTGATGCCTATATACATGATCATACCTAGATATACTCATAATTATTCGCTTTTCTATCAATTGCTCGACAGTAATTCGTTTACCCACCATAATACTTATGCTCTTGAGAGAAGCCACTAGTGAAACCTATGGCCCCCGGGTCTATCTTCCATCATATTAATCTTCCAACACTTAGCTATTTCTATTGTCGTTTATTTTACTTTGCTTCTTTATTTCTCTTTATCATAAAAATACCAAACATATTATCTTATCATATCTATCATATCTCATTCTCGTAAGTGACCGTGAAGGGATTGACAACCCCTTTTATCGCGTTGGTTGCGAGGTTCTTATTTGTTTGTGTAGGTGCATGGGACTCGAGCATGATCTCCTACTGGATTGATACCTTGGTTCTCAAAAACTGAGGGAAATACTTACGCTACTTTACTGCATCACCCTTTCCTCTTCAAGGGAAAACCAACGTAGTGCTCAAGAGGTAGCAGTGACTTTCTTCACAATGAGGGCATTCATCCCCGTGTTCCTTATGGTTGGGTCCTATTTCTCCACAAAGCTTGCATGCATAAGGTTTCTTCATATCATTTCCATAGGGCTTCAACTTCTGGGATACAATACGAGACTTTAGCAGAGTCAACTTAAATTCTTCCCAAGTGGTTACTCCTTGCCATCCATTGATGGTTTGATACATCCTCCACCAAGTAGCAGCACCTCTTTCAAAGCACTGAAGAGCATGCTGGGTCATATGCTTTCCGGCTATAGGGTTATTCTTCGTGTGATCTTCCCTATTCTAAATCCATTGGTCCGTCTCCAATTGACTTATCGGTCCCGGAAATATGAGTTCATCTCCATTCATCCTCTATTGGGTCCAGGGTTTCGGGTGAGATAAGAAAGATAGAGAGGGATACACACAATACAAACAATAGTTTTGAAGAGACATATTTTATTTGTGGCTGTCGGAAAAACATCAAACAAATGACAACTCACAATTATCGCATCTAATGTGGGTATATAACAGGGGTTTGGTCTTCTAAAGGTTAAATCTTCAATGTCGTCAAACTCTTCAGGTCTTGTTCATGTCTCCGATGGCTTCTTCCGATCATGCTTTTCCTTCTCAAGTTTTTTTGCCAGATCATCTTTGTTGACGCGAAGTCTCTCATGACGTCCTTTAATATTCCTGGAGTTGTGTTCCAAACTTCTAGGTTTCAACATCCTTGGCATGAACCATGGTCCTACTGTCCTTCAGTTCCTGACGAATCTCCGGTGTCTCGAGGTTTTGCTCCACCAGCTTGGCTACTTTCAGCTTCTGGGTCCTGAGTTTTTCACGAAATGCTTCCTTGTCAAATACAGCTTCCTGAAGGTCCATCTTAAAATTCTTGATGTAATACTCCATATCCTGGTGATACACCAGCTAAGGTTAAAACTTCATCTTTTGCTGATAGATGCTCCATTAGCCCTTTTGTCATCCAATCACTACAAAAAAATACACTTCCGTGATGATACGTGTTTGTCACAGTAGTTCGCATTTTCTGTTATGCATGTACATCCATGATGATTTTATGACAGAATCAAGATAGTCATACATGTGCTGTCGTAGAAGTGATCCATGACGTTACCAAAATTATCATCACGGAAGTGTCCACTTCCATGATGATAAATCCCGCGTCACAGAAGTGCTCTCGTCAAGGGTGACCGACACGTGGCATCCACCGTAACGGAACGTCGTTAAGCTATCGGGTCGGGTTTTGGATCCAATAACCCGTTAACAGCCCCGACCAATGGGGATTTTCCACGTATAAAATCATCATTGGCTGGAGGAAACACGTGTCGGCTCATCGTTGGGACAGATGTCATCCATTCATTAGACAGAAGGCGCCTATGATACGTCAACACCTGGCACGGCCCAACAGAGGCCCATTCCTCTGAAAAGGCCGGCCCGTTTGACTTGGTCAAAAGGTGGCGGGCCGGCCCATGTAAAGCCTGTTAACGGCCTGTTCGCATATAGCCCATTTACAGCCCGCTAACCCAAGGCCCGTTACACCCTATCCGAATTAGGCCCAGTAGCGTCATCTGGGCCACCCAATATGATTCCAGCCTGTTTTCACTTCTGGCCCATGTATGGCCCATGACGTCTTTCGGCCCATATGAGGCCCTATGTAACTCTTGGCCTATTAACG
Organism: Triticum dicoccoides; assembly: GCF_002162155.2. NCBI lineage: Eukaryota > Viridiplantae > Streptophyta > Magnoliopsida > Poales > Poaceae > Triticum > Triticum dicoccoides. Next base: position 250,707,639 of record NC_041388.1, read on the forward strand.
GCCCGTGGTGAAACTAGCCCGTAATGAATAGTGTATCACTTTACACCCATTAACGGCCCGTGGTGAAACTGGCCCGTAATGAACAGTGTATCACTTTATACCCATTAACGGCCCATTATTCCGTTGGGCCGTTTCCAGCCCATGTTATCTTTTGGCCTTCTCAGAGCCCATTTATTCTTGGGCTCATTTCAAGCATTCGTTTACTTACAGCCCGTTACTGTCATTTTCTGCTTGTGGGCCAAATACAGCCCGTGGTTACAGTCGGCCTGTTTGTGGTCCGTTAATACGTTGGGCCGTTTTCATAGCGTCATCAAATACGTCCTATTAACGATGGCCCGCTATGGTCGGCCCATGAACGGACGATTCCAACTCTAGCCCGTTTACGGCCATAATGCGGCCTGTTATTGGCCCATGTTTGGCCAATCGATCATACTACCCGTATAAGGCCCATTGATGATACGGCCCGTAGAAGGCCCATTGTTTCTACGACCCATAGAAGGCCCACTGTTTCTACGGCCCGTATGAGGCCCAGTGTCACTACAGTAAATATTAGCCCATGGTTTTGTGGCCTAGTTTTAAAAAATAAGTTATTGCAGCCACTAGCAAACCGCGGAAAAAGAACTGCAATGACTACAAGCAAACAAATAAACAAGAAAACAAGGAAATAAATAAGAAAGCAACTTACGCTACGCTATCACGGCTATCACACATATTACATCCACTGGGCATCAAAGTTCGCCACCGGTGCAAATAAACGCGCCGACAAAAGAATATACAAAACTGAGAGCACTTCAGAAGGCACTAGGCCTGGCCAGATCGCCCCCCCCCCCCAAACAACTGAAGAAGCTGAGTAGACCTCAGTTGTGTCAATGATAGATGCATCAACACTAGATTTAAGGCATGATGGTGCGCACGGCAGTCCTCTGACATCTTCATTGCATCTTTGACTTCAAGTCGGAGCTGAGCTGAAGCAAGCCTTTCCGCTTTAAGTTGAGACTGAAGAAGTCTAACTGATTGAGGCAGCGACTGCGCAGAGGTTGTCTCACACCTGCTGGTGAGTAGCTTCAACTCACTGTCTTCATCAAGACAGGACCTTGGGGTCATCTCGCTGTCCTCAAGATGGTTTGGCTCACTATCTTCCCTAAAATTTTACCCGGCGTAAGAGATACGAGTCTGAAAGAGAAACAAGGAGACACATAACAGGTTTCACAATTATATAAGCAAATAAATGGATCTGTTCTGCATAAGGAACATGTTTTTACAACTACAATTTGAAACTAGTAGTTGTTGCAAACATCCAATCAGATGTAAACAGCAAAGCAAACAGCAGTGGAGGAAATGATGCCTATCCAAATCTATACTAGAACAAAGTTTGAAGGCTTGAGAAGGATGAACTTACATTACATATTAACACGGGCTGGACACAGCCCTTCTCCATGTTGATGGAAGGGTAATTCAATAAATTCCCCAAAGAAAATTCTTTATAAGCATTGCCATTATTCTACATTTTGCAAAGAGTAAATATAGATCAAATAATATTGGAAGAAACAGAGGATAATGAAGCTCGGGTGCAGACTGATGATACATAATCAAATAGCAATTAATTAAGTACAGCGTTACAAGCAAAAGGGAGAGAGGTACTGACAAGAGCAATGCAGAGCCCATTATTGTTTTGAGATCGTATGATCCTTTGAGCAAGGAGATTCATCTGAAATTAGTTTTCATACAAGAGAGAAGGTAAGGCACAAGCAGAAATTTAGGAGTTCAAATTTTGAATTGATATCATAGACAGTACCTGAGGTTGGGCTCCCAGCAGTTCTAATAGGGGTTTAGCCACTAGAGTAGGGGTAAAGTGTGGTACAGTTGGACCTGTGTTTTCTATGGCTGCTGATCTATCGGATTTAACAGGTATCACTACCTTTTCCAAATACCTAGTTTGTACTCCTTGAGGATCTGCACTCACCCTCTTCATTTTGGACATCTATTACGAAAGAACAACATTTGACTAGAAAAACATAGTGTGACGACACATGGAATAGGTACAGAAAATGGATAGGTATGGCATATACTCATATATGATGCTTAAACTAAGCAGATGGTGTAACAAAGTAGAAGTAATGCAAGAGGTCAGATGCAAAATACGTGCGACCAATACAACTTTGCAAAGTTAGAGCAAGCACCTTGATGGGTGAATAAGATAGGCCATCCTCCACCATGCCAAGTTTGTTAGCAAGTGGATCGTTCTGCAATATTCCTCTCGTGCGCCCATTCTCATATTCATTTTGATAATGTTCAATATCTGACATGCATGAAAACATAAAAACAAGTGAGATTTTCTTTGTAATGCAGAAGTGATTCTAATCCAATATTGCCTCCCTGTAAACCCCTTTGTGCTATCACTGCAATTCTTTTAAAAGATGCCATGCATGCTGTAATTTGTTGCGTGCATTAATATAATGTGGCCTGCTACTCAAAATATGAGAGCTCCAGAAGTGATGACACTTCGCAGATGATAGCTTCAACATATAGTAAAGAAGAACAAGTCGACCTGACCTGACAGATTCAAAATATACTAAGGGAGAACAACTCGACCTGACCAGTCGACCGCAAGAGAAGAGTATCATCTTAAAGAAGAACAGAAGAGCAAGCAGATTGAAGATATTACAAGTCTTCCAATACAATGTCGGTTGGCCACCCATGATGAACCAAAGCGCACAGAGAAATACTATTCTTTCTGGTCTCTCCATATGTGGCTCGCATGCATTTCGAAACTAAAGTAGGAACATTTAGCTAACCAATTAAACATCTCTCAGTTTTACTAATGTCAGCAATAATATTAGATATGAATTTGTACAACTAAGCTTGTTTAGCTCCATGGGTGTAGCAGTGCTATTACGACACGAACCACGTAGGCTGATTGTGGTCATCATAAAATGGGGAAAACATAAGCATGATGAGTACAGTGTTGACTGTGGCAGTGGGATGGCAGATCTGAAGCTGCAAACCGCGCAAGGGTAGTTGGCAACTGATGTTTGCTTTGAAATAACAACTAAGATTTGGTATGGACAACAAAGTACGGTCAACAAGTGACAAAGAAATGCAATTATGCTGTCTCTCTATATGTCGCGACATGCATTTGGAAACTCAAGTGGGACCTTTAGCTAACCAATTAAATGTGTCGGTTAACTAATATCAGTATCATATCACAATCATATTTGAAGAACTATGCTTTCGAATTCTGAGTGTTGTGTTGTTTAGCTTGAAGGGTGGAGTAATGCTAGTACGACAGAAAGCACCTACGCGGATTATAGTAGAGTAGATAAAAGGGGAAACCCTAAGCATCAATAGAAAAATCAGGAAAGTGGAACTAGCTGGACCAGTGGGTGGTGCACATGCTTTTCGAAACGAATATAGGAACATTAGGTGACCAATTAAACATTCTCTATTTTAGTGATATGAGCATCATATTAGATTCGTATTTCAACACGTAAGCTTTGGGTTGAGGTCTTGAGGAGCAGTGCTAGCACGACACGAAGCACCTACGATGATGGTAGTGAATATAAAGGGGGGAAACCATAAGCTTTACGAGTATAGTGCCCGTGCCATGGAGGATCTGAAGGTGCAAACCGGACAAAGCTACTTCACAACCAATGTTTGCTTCCAACTAGCCACTATGATTTGGTACGGACAAGAAAAGTACAGTAAACAAATTACGATCTATTTTTCGGGTGAGATCAATAACTTAAGCACATATGGAAGAGTACCACCTCTCTTGCGACGCCGTGTAGGCCTATGCTGATACATTGAGGGTGATGCGGGTGCGATGCCTGTCGGCGACGAGGAAGAAGACTTTAGACGATAGACGGCCGGGTCGGGGGATATATCCTGTTGCCGTGGACGAGGCGGTCGTAGGAGCGGCAACGGCAAGGTGGACGACAGCGCCGATGAAGCGAGAGGAGGCGATGAAAGGGTCCTCGTCCAGCGCCGTGGATGAGAGAAGTCCATCTCTTGCAGTGGACGACGTGGTAGGGGTAGCGGCTCCGGCAAGGTGGAGGATGGGGTGGCGGACGGAGCAGGCTGGCCGCAGTGCGGAGGTTGTCGTGCCGCCGATGGTGTATGAATGGGGAAATGGAGGGGGATCTCAAACTTTGGGACGCGCTTCTCTGAAATGGGGGAAAGTTACAAACTTATCCCCTGTTTAAAATTTCGGACATCGCGTCGGTTGGGGATAGGACGGTAATCTCGTATCTCCCAAATATTTGCGGGTAACTATTTCGGGCGAGGAGAGGGTGTTTTGCCGCCCACGGTTGGCACCCACGGTGTATGAACGGGGCTGACAGGTAGGGCGGTTGTGTCACGTCTGATGGAAGTTACACATCTGCCCCTATTTAAAATATTAGCCTACATCGATTTCGGACGAGGAGAGTTTGTTTTGCCGCCCACCGTGTATGAATGGGGAAATGGAGGAAGAGACACATGTCTTTCGGACGAGCTTGAATGAAATGTGTTTTGCCGCCCACGTTTGGCGCCCACCGTGTCTGAATGGTCTCAGAGGCCGTCGTGCCACGTCTGATTGAAGTTACTAGTCTACCCCTATCGACAGCATTGTAAATCCGATCGATAAGGATGTCAAGTGTCAGGGGTAGGCAGTAATTTCCATCTCGCAAACACTTGCTTCGGGCAGCCCACAAATTATAGTGGGTGTTTAGCCGCTTCGTTCAAAACTTGGGAGAATTAGCATTCACGTTTGCCCTGGGACCTGGCAAACTAAATTCAAATCCAATTTGTATTCGATTACGAATATCCACAGATAATTATACGTTTTGTTATTTATTTCTTCAAAACCACAACAAAGATTTATTCCACCTTTATAAATGATTATGATTTAGAAATGTCATGATCTTCGAATTCAGTAGGTTGGATACACTCTGAGTCAAACAATTATTTCATCCAATACAATATGCTCACACGAAAAACAATTCACCTTATGTCAATCATACAAGTACTAAGGATTACCTCGCCTAAAAAATTCAGATCATTACAACGCATGGACAACATAGGGGGTCTTGCAACATAATCCATTCAGAGACATGACACAACATGCAAGTACAATAATCTAATGACAATTTTAACTGGTACCTAAAGAAGAACCGGGATTACCTTGGGCTTCAGATAGCAGAAACAGGAGGACCTCTTCCATCTTCAAATGCAACATTCTTACTTCCTCCAATTCTTGTGTTGCTTGCATAATGCGTGCCGCTAATTCCGTAATTTCCAGCCTCAAGATAAAGATTACCTCATTCATGGCAGCCACACCATCTCTTTCTGCCTCTAGTAGAGCCTCAAACACTATAATATCTGTGCTCAGGATGCTCTCCAATGGTGTTGCCTCTGAACTGCTACCATCTGGTAACATGGATGGCGCACTGCTTCCACAAATAGATTCTTGGGTTGTACATTGTGTCCTCGTGTGAATGACATCCTAAAAAGGTTTCCGCTGGACATCAGTAAGAGATAGTTATCGTATGATCCAGGCAGTAAGCTTACATGGTAAACGACGGACGAATTATTGCCGAGCATGGCAAACTATATTTAAATGGTTCGGAGCAGCATCAGCCAAAAAGAAATTAAAATGGTAAGATGAAACTAGGGATGTAAGTGGCAAATAAATGACATCCACCAGTCCCATCTAGTTAGTTTTTGCTACCTCCCTAGTTCATTTTCCTCAAAAAACAAAAACTCTTTTGAACTATCATACCACTAGTGGACTTTAATCAGGATTAAACGGGACCCAGTTGACATCCCTAGTTGAAAGGGAGTGTACAACTGCTATATTTAAGTTGCCAAGGCATCTAAGCAGTTGAAATAATCTGAGAAAGCACTTAACAGTGTGGCCCCATATAAACTACGAAGACAGTCTTGTGATGAAGTTGAGAGGAAAAGTTAAGGACTCAAATGAAATAGGCATGCATTTCTTTACGATAGTACATCAGGCACTGCTAACATATTGGCCACCTCAGGTATAGCGTAACAACAAATAAGCATTCAAATCAAGCAATACAGCAAAGTAGACAACTGAACTATTTGTAATTCGGTAGGATTACACGTTGAGGGCACAAGCCAAGAAAGCAGCTCACTCGCATTACATTTCACATGTACTAAAACACACTGGCTTACCATATGTTGCTATGAAGCCTAGCTACTGTTGCAATGTTCTTTGAAGATATCGTCAGCATCCCGTGGTTGCAAATCTAGTTGTTGTAGTTTATTTTGCACCATCTATTCAGGTAAAATTAATTTTAATCGCATGCACTGGTACGAATTATTCATCAATGGTTCATCTAAACTAATGAAAGAAGGGTGTGTGCATACACGACAATATATCTGCTTCCCTCTATTTTTATGCTTGTACGAGGTGCCAGCCCCAAAAGAACAAATATTTTGCTTGATGGGGTTGGCAGCTCCATAATTTATAGAAGCATCAAATTAGTCAAGCAACTTGGGAAGATCAAGAACACACAAACAAGTAATGAACAGAGGCTCGGAGCAGTGATGTAATAGCTAGCATCAGAGAATGTAGGGTAAAACAAACAAAAAGCAGCGGAACCACATGCTAGTTTGCTGATGTGTAATTAAGCATAGAGAACATTAAGCAGTCTGATGGAAGCAATAGGTGGCATCAGAACAAAACTAAAGCATATTAACTATATGTGCACTGGTATGTAATTTAGCACATGTAACATGTTCACTGCCATAAGTATGGCCCTACAGGTGCAAGCAGAATAACGCGTCTCATGAAAAACTGAATGATGCCCTGAAGAAATTCAAAGGTGCGGTGCTTATGCTAGGAAAGTGAACATTGGCGCCGGCCGTTGGATAATAGTACCTGATTCTCGGTGGCGTATGGGTATCGTTGTCATACTTGATAGCTAAGGATCGTCGATGGTGCTCGTGTTGCCGTTGAGTTTGGGCCGGCTGTCGCCATCGCTGAAGCGGCTCCAGTGCTACGGTTGCGGCGCCTGTCGACATACAAGAAAGCTCATCTGTGGTAAGTGAACAGTTGTACAATAAAGAGAAAAACCGAAGGAGTACAAATCGAAATAACCTGATGAGGCTGCGGCGTCGGTAAAGCAGGGCCGGTGGAGTTGAATATGGCGTCCGTGGAGCGGGTCCAGTGCAGTGGATGAAGGCTTTGGCGGGCGCGTTGTACATTGCTTTCGGTGAGGCGGATCTGTTGCGGCGGATGAGGGCTTGTATGAAGGACCAGCGAAGGGGCGGACGAGGGAGTCAGTGAAGGGCCTACGCTGTGGTGGACGAGGGCGCCGGTTAAGCAGATCCGGTGCGGTGGACCATGATGGCGGTCAAGGAGACCTGGAGCGGTGGACAAGCCAGTCGCTGAAGCGGCTCGTGAAGTGGTGAGTTGGCAGTTCGGGGTTCCAAGGTGCGGAAGGTAGATCCGGCGGGGTGTGAGGTCCACCGCTGCGGTGGAGGACTAGATTTGGCGGCTTGCCATGGTTGGGGGTCGAGGAGGAGAAGGGGAGGGGCTCTGGGGAAGAATGTTGGGGGCAAAGAGGGGAAAACAATGGAGTTACCAAAGCAGCCCTTTTCCGTTCATGTGGCAGGGTAAAACAGGAATATCGCATGGCTAAACTTTCGGGCATGTAATATTTCGATGTGAGCGGGAAGTTTGAATGCTTTTGGCGCCTAAAATTATAAGTATTCTGCTCTCGTACGGCCGACTATGATATCATGGCGAACAATTTGTTTGTTTTGCACGCAAAAAAATGTGCAAGTTCTGAAATCAATGTCTCCAACTCGAAACTTAGATTGTCCATTCAATTCAAATATGGATCATTGAGCTACTACAAGCAAATACCATCATACGGTCCAAATGAAATTCCAAATGTGTTTATCCTAAATATGATGACAAAAGAAAAAATGTGTATGTGCATGAATAAAGTGGATGATTATAAAGTTTGAACATGCCCGTATGTGTATATCTCTAGGTTTGATATATGAATTTGAAATCACGAAATCCCGGCTTAAAAAATGTACCTCCATTTAAATGAATTACAAAAGCTAATGATGGAGTCGAATTCCAAAATTCCAATCTTAGGTTTGTAATTCTGGTACATCAAGGTATATCACGCATGTTCAAAAGTATCGTTATCTCATAGTACATACTGTGAAACAAATTGATCAACCATGGGTGCACAATATCTCAATTACGCTAAAGTCCCTCAAATATAGACACCTCAATCTTTATCTTAAGTCAACCCCCCCCCACCACCACCATCACACACACACACATAGAGAAGTCGTTTTCTCCCCCAAAACACCAACACACGAGCACATTAACACCCCTCTCTCTTGTAAAGTCCGGACCCCAACATAGGTCTCTATCACTTTGTCTCTCGGGCATGCACGCATCTCTTCCCTCACTCTCTAGGTCTCCCGCTATCTCTCTTACCCAAGCACACGCACTATGTAGAGTGTATATTTCCCATACACACAAAACATCGCCCCCAAACGTCTATCTCCCTAGTTATGTGGTTCTCGCGCACTCACCTAACACACCACCCCCACTACAAACAAGCACACTTTGTCTTCTTGTGCACCACTCTCCTCTTTCTATCTCTCCCACATGCGGACCCGCCCCAGCTCCTTCCCTGTATACATATATGTCGTGACTCTTTGCATAGCTCCCTAATGTATAATCGTTCTCGATTTCGCACATTGTTCTCTACACCATCTATTCTAGATCTCTCATGAAGTCCCTATCACACACACGATGACTCGCTTCCCTTGCGTCTCCGTTCATAGGCCAATTTCGGACAACATCAACATTGTCTCCCTATCTATACGCCATTTATGGACACAAATGACCCCTCTCGCCCCTCTCTTCCTCTCTCTCTCTCTGTCGCTAGCTCTCTCTTTCTCTCGCTCTCACACCCCTCTCCCACACACACACTCGATGTCTCTTCCAAATAGTCTGCTCCCCCCGCCCGCACCCGTGCTATCTCGCTACTACACATGTCACACCATTCCCCTTCCCTTATACTAGGTTTACATCATCAGTGGTCTCTCTACTCCACATATACTCTCTCCCTCTCACACACAAACGCGTGCACAAACACACACAGACACGCACAAACACCCATTTATCTGGATCCTCATCTCTCCTCATGTCTAGATGTGTATCTCACACACTCACTCTCTAATTATGTATATGTGTCTCCACGTTACACAACACAAAGACTCATGTACATGTCTCTCTCTATCCTCCACACACATAGACACAAAGAATCTGTTATCATTGCCTCGTTCTCTAACATATCACTCTCTCTCACACACACAAACACGCTCAACAAGGGTTTCCCCGTGAATAACTCACCGTCTATTCATCAACAGTCATGGCAGTATGGCGAACACGAGACGTGAAAAAGAATAAATATACACGTGCTTAGACCACCTAGTATGACTACTAGGACTAGAGCAAGCCAAAAAGCGCGCTGCCGTCACCCCCTCCTTGTCGGCGACGGGAAAATCTTTGTTTTACACAGTCGAGAAGTCATTGTGCTAAGGCCCCACATGTCGAGGCGTTGAATAGAATGTAGATGCTAGTTTACGGAAGCAAGTATCGATAATACGTTTGTATCTCCATACTTATATTTCTTCTCTTATAAAAAACCGAGTTGGTGATGATGGTACGTGTGCCATCTTGCAATATAGACCGTCCGATCTATATCTGACGGATGGAAATTAAACTAAAAGATACCCGCACCCATCTCCACATTTGCAGACAAGGCCTTCCCTCGTTCATCCTTATCTCCAACAAACCTCATTGTTGAGCAATTAAGGAAGGAAGCCTCTGGAACAAACTGGCCTGGTGGCCGCTGCCGGCGTCATCAATCCCCATGCCTCCGCTCAGTCCGACCACCAACCACCACCACACCCACTCCTCTTCACCTTATCTCATATTTCTCGAGATATCATTAGTTTTTACACATGGGATTACTCCCGCAAGGGTCAATCACAACAAGTGTTTTATAAAAAAATGCATCTTGATGTTCTATGCAATGCACGGATCTTGCTAGTACTCCTACACAAGACTAAGTTGGTGATGGTGGTGTGTCTGCCATCCGTCGTTTCTGACCATTAGATCTACATCTAATGATTGTGAGGTAAGTTGTTGCCTTTTCTCACCAACACCCCACTTCTCTACCAATTTGCAGAAAAACCCATAATTAGTATCTTAAAACCAACCACATCCCTCCCTGACCTCACCAAAACAGCCCAAGGAATATATTCTAATTGAAACATAATATATCTCTAGTGACATATGTATATCAAAATTAGAGTGTTTTGTACCAAGTTTGTGAATAAGTATTATTCTAATTATGATTCGTTGCAACGGACATGAACATTGCTAGTATTTCCAACCATGCATTTTTTCCTAGTATTCCATAGTTTCGAGTTTTCCATCAAGATATTAGTCACTCATAGTTGATATTTACTTTCAATCATGTACACATATGCACTATGTAACTAGCCTTGCTTATTGGCTTCGAAAGCTTAACTTACACTCCTACTTACAATATGTAGAGTATTTAACAAAAAACTACCACTTTCAACCAGCCCTAGGAAGAATCTATTGTACAAAAAATAGCAAAAACATACCCAATATTTCTTAATCCACGCCAAAAACTACCTAGTACTCCTACCGATTAGGTTCGTTTAAACCCATTTATGATAGGGTTGGCCCACATGTCCGTGCTGACGAGGCAGCTTAAACCAACACATTTTCTTTGACCGTTGACATGAGGGACCCACATCTGACCTTCTATCCTGTTATTCCCCCTCAAATCATTATTTTTCCTGAACATTACTTCAAACAGTACTGATGCGTGTTCGTCGGTGGCGCCGGTGATGAGCGAGTTGGCCGCCGCTCCACCGGACGGGCCGGACGCCGCACTGGCCTCCGCACGGGTTGGCAGACTGGCCCGAGCGTGACTCACGAGCGAGCAAGCTGCCGTGCTAGCCTTCGCTCGAGCCAGATGGTTGGGCTTAGCACGGCGCGGGCGAGCAAGCCGCCGCGCTGCCGTGCCAATCTAGCTAGAAAACCTTGCAGACAAGCAACTAGACGGAGCTATCTTGGCTAGCTAGCGACTGCGAGCACCGGATGGAGTTGGCATCCGGACTGCCGCAACATGGGCTCCGCACCGCTGGCGGTTTTGACCTCGCCTCCTGCCAGCGGCGGTAGCTGCGTCCCATGGCCGAGGATGACTAGGTGGACGGGCCGGAGGTAGGAGGTCACTCGAGGATTTTTGTTGGTAAGAGCATGTACAATGGTTGATAAGGTAGTCTTATCTTAAGTCTGCCACGTATGCAAGTGGTAGTAGTTTCTTGGCATTTTAGTGGTTTCTTGCATTATTAGAGCAAGTACAATAGAGTTGAGTCAGCGGGCTATAAGAAATAAACTAGTATATTTCTGCTTAGTTGGAGGAAAGAGAAGAGGAGAGAGAAGGTAAGCGGGCTCTTCGTGAAGAGCCAGCTCTAGCACGTGCTCCTAGGCACTTTGTGAGAATGAGAAGTGGGCCACATAATAAAAAAGTAATACACTCTTTTGATCTATTATTGTACATGTTGGCTATAAGATGGGCTGTAGATGACATGGCACTGACTTATAGCCAGCAGCAGATGATAGGGATTTCTTGTAAGGGACAATGTACGTACTACTAGCGACAAAAATCGATTCTAGGTTGCGTTGTACTCCAACGAGTACTACTAGTGGTCGCGGGAGTGTATACCTCGTTTTGTGGGTTCGATCCTGGCCGAACACACAGCAGCCTTTAAAAAAATAGTACTACTACACTTCACTGCGAGCCAATATTTTACACGGGTAGTTTGAGTTTTGAAGTCAAACGGACATGCGACCCCACAATCTGGGTGCACTGGACAGCCTAGCCACATGAACGGGTTTTCCTTCCCAGCATCCCGTGGCTCGCGTGCTCGCCCTAGCCGCACCTCGCTTGCAGCTTTCTCATCAGCTAGTAACATATTTAAACTAGCGCCTCCCAAATAAGCCTGAGGAGCCGGAAAAGCCTGGCAGGGCATTGGGAACTGTGCAATATGGCTTTGTACGTAAAGTGCTCTACTCCCTCCATCTGTGTAAGTCACCTTATGAAAACCAAATAATCCCAAAACACTTAGGCACTGTACATTAACTCCCTTCTCATTTTTTGTTTTGTGGCATATCAACCAATAAGATATGTGGGTTGTGCATGCTTTCAAAGACTTGAGACTACCAAACATAACATGGAGTGGTAAGTTCATTGCATGCAATGCTATTAATTAGCAAAAATACATTAAGTTTTCTCATTTTCCTCTCTGCCTTGGTCGCGATGCACAACGTAAGATGACTTACACACCTAGACGGAGGAAGTACTACTATACTACTACTCTGTAGCTTGTGGCGTTGCACGCATGGACTTCACTCCATTATCGGCTCTACTATAAAAGAAATTCCTCTTGACGTGTTTTTTTTAAATGGAGGCAAAAGCTTTGCTTCATCTCATTCATAAAGAAGGAAATACTAACAAAGTTCGACGAGATCCATTACACCTCCACAAATGGAAGCGAAAAGCCTAGTCTCGCTGTATCAAATAACTCAAATGTTTTGCCCCCGCAGTAACCATCGCTGATAAACAGGCTGCTAGTGTGTGCATGGGAGGAGCGGCTGAGTAGGCTAGATACGTGAGAGGAGTGGCTGAATAGAGCACCGAGAGTACCCACTAGGCCACTACGCAGGTGTACTTCCCCTTCATTGATAGTACAGCGATGGTTCTAGAGAACAGTAGTACCCTCCACTTCCAACTGTAGCTCCTTGGCCATGAGATTTAAGAGTTCAAAACTGGTGCACTATACTAGACTAGACTAGAAGTACAGTACATCGCACTACTAATTGAGAAAAGTAGTACTAGTACTGCTACAGTACGAGTACGTAATCCTCCGTCACATAATGTAAGACGTTTTTTGACACTAGTTGGCGTGTAAAAAAAATGGCAAAAACATACCCAAAATTTCTTAATCCACGCCAAAAACTACTACCTAGTGCCAAAAATTTCTTACTGGTGCTATTATTTACAGTATAATGCAATCCCATAACGTTCCATAATCCCTTTCTTTCAAAAAAATCTCTTTTGGAGAGAAGATTACTATCTCCACGCGAGCTTCTCATAGGCCAGCGCCACCGCATGCAGTCATGTGAGAGAGAGGGAGACATCCATGCAGCATGCTGAGAGAGGAGAACGCGGGCGGACAGTCAATGGGCTGCATGGGGCATTTATAGCTGCTATATCCTCCCATCCATGCGCCAGGGGTATTTCCATCCAGAAAGCATGCAGAGAGCCCCTGCCTTGGTATCCAGGTCTGCTCTTATGCGCAGAGTAAAAAGAATCAGACGGAGTACTAGTAGTAAATAATAGCCTCACCCCTTCGTTGAGGAACGATCTACAGTTGGAAGGGACGAGGCCCTGCGGTTACTACGCTCTTATCTCCTCCTCGCCAGTTCCCCTCCCCCCGAGGAGAAGGCAGTTCGTCGCTGCTCCCATGGATTCGCCAGGCGGTTCTCCTCCTCGTCGGGGTTGGGAGACCTTGGACAACGATCTTGTGGGAGAAATCGCACGCCGCTCCGACGTCCTCACCGCCGCAAGACTCGGTGCTTCCTGCACCAACTTTTTCAAGACGCTGCTTAAACATGCCATGCTTGTTGGTCTTCCATACGTCCTTGAGGAGAAGGTTCTTCTATGGGACAATCCTTCGAACAGTCCACCGCTCCCTGGCCATGGTTGCACGTTGACTCCGCTAGAGTTGCCAACGTTGAGAGGTAGTCGGATTTTGTCCGATGAGCAGGTCAGTAATGGAGTTTGATCATGTAGTACTTAGTTATTCCATTTCCATCCTGTAATTTGTCCGCTGCCCAGCATCTTATATATAGGTCTAGATCGGTGCCAACGAAGATTGGCTTGCATACCTCCGGCCGGATACCACCATCATTTTGCACAACATCCACAGCAGTGCGGCCGTTCCGGTAGACCCCTTCTCTACCATTGGGATCGGCCTTCCGGACTGGCTGGGCTTGAATACGTATGATGATGCCTACATGAGATTGAAGAAGATAGCAATTGCGGACCCGCCGACAAAGCAACGCGGCTACGACGATTACTATCTCATCACGATGTTCGACATAAGGATTGCCATCAATGCAAGAGGCAGTAACAGCAGAGGTTGGCGCATGTTGGCGGCAGCAGATTTGTACCCCTACACGTTCGAAGACGCCGTGCGCCATCTAGGATGCATCTTCGCGGTGACAAGCTAGGGGACTTGTTTCATCTAGTTTCCATCCTACGGTACGGGAGATTACAAACGGAATGCACAAACCATCATTTGCATCCCTAATGGTACTCCATTATTTTGCAGGGACCAGTCATCCCCCAATCAAAATAAGATCGCCGATCCTGGATGTGCATTTGCATCCGCGATTCGGTCTAACCTGGAACCTTATAGCTGACTTTGGCATATTGGGATCAACTATCTTAGTAGTCGTTACCCATGGTACCACTGATGTGCAACATGGTCACACAATCTACCACGATCGGACCGTCACCATCTACCCAGGTATTCCATTTTTTAACCCTCTCGCCTTCTCTTTCATTGTTGTACTAGTAGTATACTTTGTAGTATTAGTAGGCGTACTTTTTACCTTGGAGGACGCGTATAGCTAGCTAGTCCCTTGAAGACTTGAACCCACTAGCTGCCACCATTTTTGTTTTTCCATGTCTTACTATCTCATCCATGTAGCCAAGAGTGGCTATATATAATAAGCCGGTTATTTTACTTCCTCTATACCGAAGTAGTACTATTTGCCACACAGTATTACTGACCGCCATATTTGAGCACAACATTATTATGCATGGACCTTGACTATGTACGTCACCATGTGTCCAGATCTGGGATGCCGCGTGTACCAGATGAACGGCGCCGAGTTCGACCCCCGTGATGCTACGTGCGTGCCGAGGAACACTCTTGGAGAGTACTCGCTTTTCACCGGGGACAGCTACCCCATTGTGAAGCGGATTCCACCTTCCGTGCACAAACGGAAGGCCTGCCGTTCATGAAGCATGGTTGTGTCTTCGGTGCGCATCGCCGGATGAATGACATGCTGGGACACGCTATCCCTGATTTATGCCGCTTCAGCTTCGATGAGTCTCCATCGTGTGGAACCGGACTAGAAAGCTGTGACAATGATTCCCGTTGCCCACCGCTATAGATCATGCCATCCATGAGGAACACCTGGGACTGGAACCTGGAGGAGGACATGTAGCACATCTATAACGTGTAAGTGGAGTACGGTAATTGTGAACGGTAGCGCTGTGAATATATGTAGACTAGTCGTGCACAAATTTATCACATGAATTGGAGATGAACTTGTGTGGCATACTGGCATTTATCCTTTAGAATTTATTACTAGTAAATGCGCTATGTGTACGTGCAACTTGTGTAGTTGTTGCACGGGCTCCAACATGCTCTTTGAGAAAAAAAAGGTGGCATAGCTTTGGATATACGTGACGTGGCGGCATCATACAGTAGCATCGTTCGCTATAGTTGTAGTACACTCCTACTAGGACAACAACTCCTATAAAACCTTGCGCTTGGCTCTTTGCCTCTTCGGGAGGTTCAACATTTCGTACTCGTGTGAACCTTGCACTTGGATCTTCGCCTCTTCGGAAGGTCCAACAATGATGATACTACAATACAATATGCTTCTGGCAATCTGACACCGATTGAACTGCTACACGTCCACCGCGAGGGCGAGGGTGAGGGCGAGGGAGAGGGAGAGGGAGAGGGAGAGGGCGCTGTAGTCAAAACCCTCTCCTCGTCCTGCGAACCACCGCGCGCGTGGGCGAGGGAGAGGCGTAGTAAGCAAGCTTCTCCTCATTCGGCGAGTTGACAGGACACATCAAAGAAGTACTAGTACTAGTAGTAGTAGTCCATATTGCGTCCTTTCCAATTAATATGGCTTAATTTGAAACGAGAAAAATACACTGGCGGTCAACGTATGTAACAATACGCTCTTTACGGTCACTATATATAGTTTTGCGGTGATTATACGATCACTAGCTCATCGTAGAGCACCGTATTGCACCCTACTGACCGGCCACATAGTCGACATGGCACTTTGTTGACTGGTTAAATTGTCATCTGGTTTCTGGGTCCCACCTGTCAGTTGGCAGAGCAAAGAAATCAGTTAAACAAAAATTTACGCAGGCGCGACATGAGTCCAACCCTTGCGCGCGAACCGCCCTGGCTGTGTATGTGAGTGCATGCACGTGTCCTCCCTCGGTCTTCCAACAAAGAGTGTACATTGGCTATAAAACAAAGAGTGTAGTACATGATGTACACCTACACTTCCAATGCATTTAGCCTTTAATCTAAATCGATATTGATTAACTAATGCACCAACTTGTGCTGTAGGTATAGGCTACATGTCTATCCTTAATTACAGCATGCAACAGCCTTCATTTAATCTTCTTATCTCAATGGTCGCATGCACACATAAGTCTGCTACTTTTGCACGTTAATTATGCCCTGGTTAATGTGTAAATCTCTAAATGTACAGTCTTTCACGGACGTAGGGAGTAGGTTGAGCACTTGAGCGTGAGCGTGTGTGTTGCGTCGTGTGCTATGTGCCGCATGGGTGCATGAGTGTTGCGTGCGTCCATGTGTACGTGTGAGTGTTGCATGTTGCATGCATGGGGCTTACTCCCTCCCATTGACATGTTCATATTTCAAGCTTCCTCTGTTCCCTCCATATGGTGATACTCCCTCTGTTCCCAAATAGTATGGAGTAAAAGCCTCCCTCTGTTCCCAAATACAGAGTATTTGTCTTTCTACAGATTTCAACAAGTGACTAGGTACAGAGCAAAATGAGTGAAGTGAGCGTAGAGGCATAGGGATACTATAGAAAGGAAGTCCTCGCGATCCATTATTCCCCATCTCGGTCAGAGAGAACTATTCAACTAGTCTTCGCTGTGAAGTGACAATACACGCTGCAGCAGATGGGACACGTAATTAATAAGCTGAACCAGCGTGTTGGTGTTACTAAATCAGCCTTACCCAGTACTGCCATCTCTTCTTCTTCCTCCTCTCTTCTTCCTCCTCCTCTCTTCCCCATCGTCGGCCGCACACCATTTACCCCCGCTCACTGCTCGCCCGCCTGCAACATCTTCCTTGGTAGCTCGCGCGTACCACATCCCCCCGCTCACTGCTCGGCCACACGAGGAGAAGCTTCTTCGCTCGCCCGCCCGAATCTACTTCCCCGCTGGCTCGCAGGCACCGAAAACCCCAATGGCAGAACCGACTGACACGTAGAGCCGCGATTGGAATTCCCTCCCCGATGTTCTCTTGGAGCAGATCTGTAGTCGTATGGACCTACTCAGCACCGTCCGTCTGGCCGCATGCTCGGTGTATTTGTACCGTCTACTCGTCTGCAATCGGCCGGCTCTTTTCAAGACACCCTGCTTGCTGATGCCCGATCCTCGCAGGTGGCCCAGACACCGACTTGACGATCCTACGGAGGTTACCGTGGTGCCCCTCGACATGCTACCACTACCCGTCCACCTGTCCTTCATGCGCGGCCACTACTGGGCGGGCATGAAGGCCAACTGGATCGTCCTCATCCACCACACTGGTGGTCCGTGGCGTCTCGTGGATATCTACACCCAGCGAGAGATCACCCTTCCATCGTTGGATACCGCCGCCATCGAGCCTCGCGGCCCGCCGGACACTCCTGCCTACTACACACGAGACGTGTCAAGCTTTTGGCTTGACCTCTGTTTGCAGAAAGTTGTAATCTGCGAAGTGCCCACACCATCAGAAGACTACATGGATTACAAGCTTATTGCCTTGTTCAACATGGGATTAGTCTATCTGGAATCCGGTCGCCATACATGGTTATGGCTCATCATCAATCCTGTTGAGGCAACATTTCTGTCTGATGCTATAGTGCACGATGGCATCGTTTACGCGGTCGACGCACAGATTGGCTCCCTATACTGCTGGAATCTATCGTCGTGTAATTGTTCTATCTCATCTCATCTTTACCTTATGAATACGACTGCCTGTTCATTTGTTACAAATTTAGAATGCATAGCATGTCTATAACCACATCATTGATATATGTTCCTCTCATTTCCTAGATATTTATGACCACACATGTTATTGTTAGAGTTGATATGAGAACAATTGGCATCTAATGATTGTTAGAATACATATTATGAGCATAACATAATGATTGCTATATGTTACTCTCGTTTACAAGATTTTTATAATAACGCATGTTATTGCTTAGAGTTGATATGAGAACAGTAGTAGTAAGTGCTATGGTAGAATATGAGTAGGCGTTGTCATAGTTGTTTTCCTCTCATTGTTACATGATGTTTGAACCATGACATATTGCTAGAATATGAAAGCCATTGGCTTATTTTTTTAACTTGGGGTATGATTATGACCACGACATTGCAATTCTCTGTCTATGATATGTGTCACTGTTATAATAATCTTAATTCCACACATACTCTGAATATGATTGTTTATTTTTGTCCTTTTGGTCTCCAATTTGAATTGTTGCAGCAGACGCAAATGCGCTGGCCTTCATGATTCTAGGACCTGGAATCATACCAATCAATGGGTGGTGGTTTATCGCTCGTTCAGCTGACGGCGGTCATTTGATGCTCATTTGCATGTACCAAATTGACCAAACCATTACATCAAACCACATGCAGTACAATGCATGGGGCGTTCGTGACATTGATGGCTATGGCTGCTTCATGTTCGAGAAACATCCCAGCTCCGTTGGGCCGGGCGTATTCAACTGGAGGCGGGTTACAGCCTCGGCAACCACTCCTTGTTCCTCGGGCTCAATTATCCGATCATCCAACAAATCATCGATCATATCACCGGCGATGATTACTGTGCTATGCAACTTCCATTCGCGAGGGGGCTGTGTTTACACATCATACCATGGGTTTCATGAATCACCATATCCAGAGATTCGTCGACACAGCTTGTTGCCAGATAATCTTCAGTGTGTGAAAGGCATCAATCTTCCATGCGATGGATGGCTTTTGCAAACCCGACATGTGGCGATGTGGTTCATGCCAACACCAAATATGCACAACTTGATTCATGCTGATATCTAGACTGAGCCATGTATTCTGTTGTTGTAGCACGACCCTCTTTTGTTGGATATTATGTATTGTTTGTTAGTTTGAAGCACTCCTCTGGTTTGAAGGATAGATACCTTCCTAGGATCAAGTGCATCCTAACTCACCTGCGTAGGATGTACTGATAATAATGATGGAGATGCTGTGCAGAAGCCATATATATATATATATATATATATCAGTTAGGCTTCAAGTGCGTACTTGTTAGTTAAACCTATGTATAAATTGTGACAAGAAATACGACTAGTAAGTAATCTAGTATAGTAGCAGTACTAGTATATGTCGGTCAAATTATTCATCATGTCCACACATTGAATTGACGTGACAACACGCTGCGCGTGAGGTGACACAAGAATCCCGGCGGCGTGTTCGGGTATTCTGGACTTCAGATTTGGAGTACCACTTATCTGTCGAAATCTTTCATCATTCACTTAAAATAGTCGATTGATCATACATTGAGTACCATATAACTGGAATTACCGATGCAAGTCAAAGAAAGATTGGCCGGTGCTGCCGGCTGACGTCAAGTTCGATCCCACGGGTCAGGAGCTGATCGAGCACCTTGAGGCCAAAGTGAGTGCTGATAGCGCGAGATTTCAGTCTCTCATCGATTTGTTCATACCAACCATCGACAGCGAGCACGGCATATGCTACACCCAACCCGAGAAACTTCCAGGTAAGACACCGATTGGCCGTCTACTTGCACAAACATATTCCTTTGTTTATAGCTCTATTTTTCTTTTTAGACGCAGACCTGGTGAAGCAATTACAATTTGACAGTTAATAAAAAGTGAAACAAGTGACTGCAACATGCCAAAGATGTTATGAAAATGCCAACTAGGTACACTAAAACCTGTATTCCACAATACTGCAGGTGTCACACTGAGTGGCCTAAGGAAGCATTTCTTCCAACGCAATTCCAGGGCGTTCAAAAGGGGCACGTGGACGCGTCGCAAGATACAGTCGGAGTGCGGCATGCACGCGATGTGGCACAAGACCGGCAATACCTTGTCGGTGATGGTCAACGGCTGGCAGACGGGCAACAAAAAAGGTTCTGGTGCTGCACACCAACAAGAACTTTGAGCAGCAGAGGACCAACTGCGTGATGCACCAGTACCACCTCGGGGACCTGGAGCAAGAGAAGGAGCGGGAGCTGGTCCTCTGCAAGATTTTCTACCAGACGAACACTAGGGCCAGGAGTAAAAAGATTATAAGTTAGTTTCGTATTGGTAGTTGTACTACCTTGTCGTCCGCAAGTTGGTATTGTTGTTAACGATCTTTTGATATGAACTTGCATTTGCTTCCAACCATCATGCCAAGGGTCAACGTGGATATAAAGCTGAATCATTTGTTTCGAAACGAATTTTTAGGCACCTGATTTTTATTTGATGGGTAGCATAAGCACCCGCTGTTCGAATTCCCAGTTCTCCAATTTTTTTGAAACAAGTGCATGCACTTATTATCATGATAAAAAAACAATATCCATGCTGCATCCCAGTTATCAGTCTGTACTTGCAGAATTCTCTCGTTTATTGAGCACGTATATTGTTTTTTCAGGTCGAGCAAGTTTCAACTGGGCTGTAGACTGCCCAGGGTTGGTTTTGTTTTTAACAGGCCCAGCCCATGACAACAACGGGGCACAAAGATCCAGCAGGTATCTACTGGCCTCTGGCCCGCCGGCGTTAGTTATATTTTGTCTTACAACATCCGCAGGCAGTTTTTTTTACTGAATCAAACACACAGCCCAGTTCTATTATCCTCTTGAAACGCATGTCCTACATCCATTTTCTAATCTCTACCTATAGTTTTACTAGTTCATATACACGTATCATTATATTGAAAACACATAAAATTCCCTTTTCATATTTACATCCTTATTTTTGTTGTTTTTTCCCACCCAGTGCTGATTTTTTTACCACTGGTTTTCCCTTAAACCAACTCAATTGTCCCACGTCTTATTTGCTTACAAAAAACAAAACGGTTTTTTGGCAAATCAATAAGTTCTTAAAAAATGTTTAGCATTTCGGGATTACCACAGTTCGTACTCCACCAAAATATGCAAAATAAGGTTGAACTTTTTTAACGTGGTCCTGGGCAGAAAATGGGTTGTAATAAATTGCTTAAGAATTAGCAAATGGGCTGCAAATTATAAAAAATAGCAAATGGGTTTAATGTTGTCTGCCGCAGATTTGGAGGCTGACTTGTGGGCCTACTAAGTTCATGCGTACACAAGGTTTCTCAAAAAAGAAACTTAGTCAACAATCGACTCTACCAGCATCAGACCGTTAGATGTCAATCTAACGGTAATCGTGCTTCTTCAGTCTCTGATCTTCCTGCCCCAGCCGCCCAAACCAGCGCTGTTGGAACCGCCTGCTCCCGCCTCCCGTGGCCGGCAGTGCTGCCGGGCAGGCCTCACGGCCCCATCATACTCGCATCCCTGGCCTGTCTATCCCTCTACTCACCCACACCTCCTGTTATTTTCCAGCGACGGCAGCCGAACCAGTCAACCCTCGTACTCTCCACCACATGGGCAGCCACTGTCGTGTCTTCCCCGGCTCCATTTCGTTCCCTTCGTAGGCCTCGCCTTCGTCCACCGCCCTGGTGCTCTCGGCGCGGCATGGTCAACAATATCCATCCAACGGCCGTAATGCTTCTTCAACCTCTGGTCTTCTTGCCCCAGCCGCCCAAAGCAGCGCCGGTCGTGTCGCATGCTCCTGCCTCCTGTGGCCGAGTGTGCTGCCGCGGAGGCCTCACCGTCCCCATACTACTCCCACCACTGGCCAGGCCATCCCTCCACTCACCCACTCCAACTGTTATTCTGCGGCGACGGCAGCCTCACACCGCAGCCGAACCAGTGAACCCTCGTACTCCTCTCCGCGTGGGCATCCACTGCTGCGTCTTCCCCGGCTCCGCGTTTGTCCCCTTCCTAGGCCTCGGCGTCGTCCACCGCCGTGGTGCTCTCGGCACGGCGTGGTCAATGTGGTCAATGACCGACTTCCATCGGAAGAGTACTGTACATGGAGAGGCTGACAGCTGGGTCCACGGCAGCTGCAAGGAACTGCCTCCTTATTACGCGCAAAATAATTATTCCTCCACCTGACAGCAGGGACCCACAGGACGGGCCACCAGTATGTCATGGAAAAAATGTTTCCCCCCTGACTGTTGGGACCCACCGGACATGCCACCATATTTTAGAAAAAAACGTTTGCCCCTGACTACTAGGACCCACCGGACGGACCATCGTATTTTGCGAAAAAAACGTTCCCCCCGCTGTCAGCTCGGACCCACCAGAAGTGCCTCCTTATTACGCATAGAAAAATGAATACTCCACCTGCTAGCTGGGACCCACCATGGTGGGAGGCTAACTTGTGGGCCTACTAAGTTGACGGGGACGGAGGGCTTTGTCAACTTAGTCAATATGAACGATTCTAGCTCCAGTGACCATACGATGTCCATCGAACGGCCATCATGCTTCTTCAATCTCTGCTCTTCCTGCTCCAGCCGCTCAAACAAGCGCCGGCGGGACTGCCTGCTCCCTCCTCCCCGCGGCCGGCTGTGCTGCCGCGCAGGCCTCACCGCTCCATCGTACTCCCATCGCTGGCCTAGCCATCCCTCTACTCACCCACATCTGCTGTTATTCTCCGGCGACGGCAGACGAACCAGTAAACCCTCATACAGTCATACTCCCCTCCGCGTGGGAAACAACTACCGAGTCTTCCCTGCCTCCGTGTCGTTCCCTTCCTAGGCCTCGCCATCGTCCACCGCCCCGGTGCTCTCGGCGCGGCCTGGTCAATGTGGTCAACGACCGACATGCATCTGAGGTGGACTGTACGTGGAGAGGCCGACAGTTGGGTCCACGGCCGCACGCAAGGAAATGCCTCCTTATTACGCGCAAAATAATGATTCCTCCACCTGACATCAGGGACCCACCGAAAGGGCCTCTATATTTCGCGAAAAAAACGTTACCGCCGTTGACAGCTCGGACCCACCAGCTATATCTTCGCACGCAAGGAAGTGCCTCCTTATTACGCACAAAAAATGAATACTCCCCCTGTTAGCTGGGACCCAGTATAGTGGCAGGCTGACTTGTGGGCCTACTAAGTTGACGGGGACGGAGGGCTTTGCCAACTTAGTCAATATGCACGATTCTAGCTCCAATGACCGTACGGTGTCCATCCAACGGCCGTAGTGCTTCTTCAACCTCTGGTCTTCTTGCTCCAGCCGCCCAAACCAGCGTCGGTCGTGCCTCGTGCTCCTGCCTCCCGTGGCCGGCTGCGATGCGGTGGAGGCCTCACCGCCCCCTACTACTCCCACTGCTGGCCAGGCCATCCCTCTACTCACCCACACCCCCTGTTATTCTGCGGCGATGGCAGCCTCACACCGCAGCGAACCAGTGAACCCTCATACTCCTCTACGTGTGGGCATCCACTGTCGCATCTTCCCCGGCTTCGCGTCGTCCCCTTCCTAGGCCTCGCCGTCGTCCACCGCCCGGGTGCTCTCAGCGCGGCATGGTCAACATGGTCAAGGAACAGCTTCCATCAGACGTGGACTGTACGTGGAGAGGCTGACAGCTGGGTCCACGGCCGCAGCAAGGAGGTGCCTCCTTACTACGTGCAAAATAATTATTCCTCCACCTGACAACGGAGACCCACCAGACGGGCCACCGTATTTCACGAAAAAAATGTTTCCCCACTGACTGTTGGGACCCACCAGCTACACCTTCGCACGCAAGGAAGTGCGTCCGGGCAAAAAAAACGATTCGCCCCCTGACTGCTGGGACCCACCAGCTACATCTTCGCACGCAAGGAAGTGCCTGACAGTCGGGACCCACCTGGTCGAAGCGTACGTAGCGTTGTCATTCTGGTCACGAACGTGTACGTACATACTGGTCGATGTAGAGGCGCGCACGTGTCGTAGTAGAGGCGCGCACGTAGCATGTACATGTACGTACAGCGGCCAGGGTGCAAGAAAGAAAATACGGCCACGTATGTGTACATACGGGCGGGGTCTCGAACGCCTACTCGCGCATACGTACGGCCAGGGCTCGTGTACATGGCTGGGTCGGAACGGAGAAACATCATCGTCGTCGTGTTCATGGGGAGGCAACAGAATGCGTCGTGTTCATGGGGAGGCAATGGAATGCGTCGTGTTCATCGGGAGGCAATGGAATGCATCGTGTTCATCGGGAGGCAACGGAATGCTCGTGTTCATCGGGAGGCAACGGAACGCGTGGGAGACAACCGGCTGGGTCGGAACGGAATGCGTGGTCGTGTTCATCGGGAGGGCTTGGACGGAACAGGCGATGGAAACGAGGCCTGGCGTACCACAGAACGGAGGAAACAGACCTCCTATGGTAGAAACGGGGTCCTGTTGATCGGGAGGAGTGTGGTGTACTGCAAAACAGAGGAAACGGACCTCCTACGGTCGAAACGGGGGTCCTGTTGATCGGGAGGGGTGTGGCGTACCGCAAAACGGACGAAACGGACCTCCTACGGTCGAAACGGGGGTCATGTTCATCGGGAGGGGTGTGGCGTACCGCAAAACGGGACTCCACGGGATACTGTTCATCTCCATCGTCGACCTCCTCCAGCCTCCACGGGCTACCGTCGACCTCCTCCAGTCTACACGGGCTCCTATTCATCCAGCCTCCACCGCGCTACTCCACTGGCTACTGTTCAACCACCCCTCCACCGTCTACTGTTCATCCAGCCCTCCACACCACGGGGTCCTGTTCAACCACCCCTCCACGGGCACCCCTCCACCGTCTACTGTTCATCCAGCCCTCCACCACACCACACTGTTCATCCAATCGATCGGCTTCAGTTAGCAGCAATAGCGAAGGAATCGCTCGATCAGGTTCAGTTAACAGTCATCGATCGATCGCTTGGGTTCAGTAACGTGTAGCCTGCAGTGCAATCGCTTGGGTTCAGTTAGATCCCAATGCCTAGCTCGGGTTCAGTTAGAGCCAACGCCTCGCACACACGCGCGTACATGTACGAGAGAAACGTGCATCGCTCGGCCCCCGACCTCCCACCGTAACCGGGAACTCCCCGAAATTTTCCTCCCCCTCGCTTCTACCATGGTTTTTTTCCGTCATGGACAGCCCAAAGAATGTCATGCAGCTGCGTCTCTGGCCCGCCCAGGATGAAAATCCCATTTTCTGTCATGATTTTTTGTCATAGAAGTAGGAGCCCACCACATCTATGATGATACCGGGTTTTGTCACAATTATCGTCATAGAAGTGTCATATGTATGATAGAAAAAATTTTCGTTCGGTCCAAAATGTCACGGATGTGTCTTTTTTTGTAGTCAATCCTTCTGACTAAATGCATGCTTAACTCAGCATAGTGACAATAGCATAAGCGGGCGATAACCTCATGGATAGCCGTGTTTATGCCCATTTCTTTGCCATGGGCTATCATTCCATAGTTGATATCTCCTGTCTTGGGGTTTTCTTGACGGCCAAAATCTTGAGTCTTGACGCTCCATGTTCTGGTATTTCTCTAACACACCTTCATCTCAGGTATTGGCAACTTCAATAGTCTGACAAATTCCATAAGGCTGGATCATAGGAACAGTCTTTGCAATGTTGTCTTTGGTTCAGGGTGAAGCTCTTCATCTAAAATATGTAAGCCAGGGGTTCTTCGGTAAAGAAATTCAGAAGGGCACGAGATTAACTTAAGTGGATCCTATTCAGAGCCTTCCAAGTCACTTCACTCTGTGAGTTCTTTAAAGCCTTTAAAATCTTCTAGTCTTCGGAGTCTTCAACCATTATAGTTTCCATTATTATATTGCACGGTAAAATCCCCTTCATTCCGAATTGGTCTTAGTTGTCCAATATCTTGTACTTCTTGGAGTGATCTCATCAGTAGAATCTTTGCATGGTCAAAAGGGGAAATGGGTATAGTCTAACTAAAAGGGAAAATATTTGATAAAACTCAAAAAAGAAGAGAGGTAAAAGATCCTTTTGAAAATGAAGTTGTAGAGAAAATATTTCCTATGGGCTTGCCAGTTTCTAGGGGTTACGTCCTACAATCAACATGTGCTCTGATACCATCTTGTAGCGACCCGACCCGAATGGATCAAGTATCTGTGCTTAAGTGTCATCCCTGGATCGGTATGCTGACACACACAATACTCGAGGATTTATAACAGAGGTAAATCACATGTATAAAGTAACGTAAATACTATTACCTCAATCCATATAGTGGAAGTAACAACAAGGTTATGGATTCCCACAACTTACTCAATTTCACTCAAGCAACCACACCACAATCAAACAAACAATCCAAACTATCTATTTAATATAACATTCCAAAATTTAGAATTTTGGGATGTTACATCAAGATCATGCCAAATCAAGAACATGAGAGAGAGAGAGAGATCAAGCACATAGCTACTAGTAATAACCCTCAGTCTGAGGGTGAACTACTCCCTCCTCATCATGGTGGCCATCGGGATGATGAAGATGGCCTCCGGTGATGATTTCCCCCTCTGTCAGGGCGCCGTAACAGGGTCTAGATTGGTTTTTTGTGGCTAGATAGGCTTGCAGCGGCGGAACTTCTCATCTAGGGTTGTTTCTGGAGGTTTCTAAGATGGGCGTCGAGGGGCCCACTACCCACCAGGGTGCACCAGAGGGTGGTGGCGTGCCCTGGTGCCTAGTGGGCAGAAGCTCCCCCCTTCAGTGGTTCTTTGCTCCAATATTCTTCATTTGTCCATAAAAAATCTCCCAAAATTTCGCCCAATTCTGAGAACTTTTATTTCTGCACAAAAAACACCACCACGGTAGTTCTGCTGAAAACAACGTCAGTCCGGGTTAGTTCCATTCAAATCATACCAAAAGCATATAAAATTGTTGTAAACATCGCATGGATACTTCATAAGTTATAGATACGTTGGAGACGTATCAACAGCCATAACCAGATCAACCAACTCCATGTTCCAAAACCTGAAAAAGGCAAAATACATGTAATCATGTGTAGGAGGTCGAGTCCGAAGATCATGTTGCCATCCATGTCGGATAAAAGTAACACTCTCCATGGCCTCCAAGCATGTACATGCCTCCGTAAACAGGTCTCAATTCTCCAAACATTGTAGAGACGACCATAAAAGGAGCGTACTGGTACATCTGTACATAACCTGCATAAGATAAGTATTTGTGTCGTTAAAAACATTGTCATTTCTACATAGCCAAAGCGACCCAATAACGGCAAGCGCTCCCACATTATAAGAATTCTAAACATGTATTCTATCCCATGTAACCAGTTGACGAATATCTTAGCAACACTACGTGGAGAATACAAGCCAGAAGCTACCTAGATGACTGACCATATAGAACGAGCCAACTTGCAATGGAAAAACAAGTGTTTTATTGTCTAGTCGTGATGAAAAATCACATATTGCGTACTTCCATGCCAATTCCTCTTAATAAGATTGTCTTTGGTAAGAATGACTCCTCGATGAAGATACCATGCAAAGATTTTATTCTTAAGCGGTATCTTCATCTTTCAAATCTTCTTATTATTATCAGTTGGCACCTCTGACTGGATCAAAGCACTATACATAGAGTCTACCGTGAGTATACCATTCACTTGAAGGATCCTACAAAATTCACTGGTTCCTTGTGATAATCTTACTGTGGATAGTCTATGTAACAGAGTGTTCCATGATTCAAGTCTCAGACCAATTAAATTTCTTCTGAATGTCAAATTCGGTGGAAGGGATTCAGAACCGTGGCGATAGTATCACCCTTGTGACGCACAATATTGTATTGAGCCAAATATTGTTCTCGGAGTGTAGCGTTACCTAGCCACTTATCCTCCTAGAATCTAATTTCCAATCTGTCTTTAATAGTGAAGGACCCATACCGGAAAAAGTATTTCTTCATAGCCATTAGACTAGCCCAAAAGTGTGAGTCCCTAGACTTCCAATATACTTGTGACACTACCTTTGAGCCCACATATTTTCTCCTTAAGAGGGTTTGCCATAGACCATTTTTTGTCAACAGCTTAAATAGCCATTTGCTGAGGAGGGCAGTATTTTTAACCTCAAGGTCATGAATACCAAACCCTACTAGGCCTTTGGGATGGCAAACCACACTCCATTTAGCCAGTAGATATTTATTTTTCTTAGTATATCCTTGCTAAAAGAATCTTGATTGGAAATAATCCAACCTATGCCAGACTCCTTTAGGTAGTTGGAAGAAAGAAATCTCATATAGTACCATATTACTTAGCACTGAATTTATGAGGACCAATCTACCACCCATAGATGGCAGTTTACCTTTCCAACTAATTATCCTTTTTGGTAGTCACTCCTCGACGTGTTTCCATTCCACATTTGTGTGTCTCCGATAATGTATTAGTATCCCCAAATAACTAATTGGAAGCTGGGCTAACTCGCAGCCAAACAATTCAACGTACAAGTGGGCCTTATCTCTGGCCTCGCCATAGCAAAATAATTCGCTTTTATGGAAGTTTATCTTAAAGCCTGAGAGATGTTCGAATGCTAATAAAATTACTTTTAGATTCCCTACTTTCTCTAGGTTATGATCCATAAAAGGAATCGTATCATAGGCATGAAGGATAGAAAGTCCACCATCAACAAGATGATTAACTACCCCGTCAATTTGGTCATCAACCTTTGCACGTTCAATCATAAGTTCATGTTAGCTAACATATGAGCCACTATATTAAATAGCATGGGCGATAATGAGTCACCTTATCTCAATCCTTTCTTTGTTTGGAAGTAGCGGCCAATGTCATCATTGACTTCAATGGCCACACTACCTCCGGAAATGAAACTATGGATCAAAACGCGCTGCTCCATAGAGAAACCTTTCATTCTGAGAGTATGTTGGAGAAAAAACCATTTGACTTTATCAAAAGCTTTCTCAAAATCAATTTTGATGACTACCCCATTCAACTTGTTCTGATATAGTTCGTGAACCACTTTATGAAGGATTACCATCCCATCTAGGATGTTTCTACCTTCCATGAAAGCAGTCTAGGAAGGGTGAACCACATGATCAACCACTCATGGGTACAAATATTTTTATAATCTAGGATGGAAGAAGTGAAACATCTCATTTGTAGAAAAACCAGTTTTTTTGTTCTTCTTCTTCCTAACCGTTTGTTCTTGTACTCGCTTCTTCCTTTGCAAAAATTGTTGCCTTTGAGGAGTAATGATGTAGAAGAAAATGGGTTGTACCGATTGTGTTGTCCGCTAGTGGGAGACGTGAAACATATTGACAAGAGGAGCAAAGGCCTATTCAAACTATTTCGCCAAGAGGTCGAGTGTTCTTGTATGTTTTGATATGCATTGAAGTATCATGTTGGTATAGTGTTGCATCTTTTTAGGACGGGTTAAATCTTATTGTCAATGTTTGTGTTGGTCGTCTCTTCTTCTAGTCCCTTTGGTCCTTTCCAAGAACTCTCATATTGGACTTTGTTGAATATTTTTTGTATCAAATATTTTGATTTGCAATCTTAGAATGGAAATAAAAACAGAGGTACTAAGTTTACATATGAAAAATGTGTTTTGATATGTTCCATGCACAAAAACTTACATAGAACAGAATGTACAAATTAGTTATAGTAACTAAAATTTAAGTTATACATCACTGTTGAGTTAAGTAACTCGACAGAAACTTAACATTATGAGATTCTATTCAGAGTTAACTTGTTTGAGTTAATGGATAGAGTTTTCTATTCATTGAAATTGGTTGATAAGTACATAATATTTCTAAGACACTGGTTTGCTATACAAATATGTCATCTAGGTCAAGTTATTCAGGAAGTGTCGTATTATCATAGATTTAACATATTATTACACTAAAGAAGGTAAGTCAAGCCTAGAAAATGAAGAAAAAAATGCAATTCATAGTGTAGAGTGAACGTGGATCATGTTCATTGTTTTGAATGGATTTAGCGAATATGGAAAATGTGTTGTCAGAAATCAAACTTGATGGATTGCTAAAGTTCCCTCAAATAAAATGCGTAGATCTTAAGCTCAATACGTTTCTTGTTAGTTCAACAAATGTTAAGGGTCAATGCTTGAAAATATCTGAAGATAGGAAAGTGAAATTCTATGATGGAGATATGCACATAGTTTTGGTATTCCTTCTCAACCAAGAGGCATTGGTGGTGTTGGTTAGAGCTCTGATGCATCTATTTATTTCTTGAAGACTAGTATCACTATGATTGGGAATGATTGTCATTGTTTGATGCTAGCAGAAAACTATTTACCCAGAGATATAACAGAAATTGTCAAGTGGAACAGAGAAAGCATGCTTTAAGGCAGCATGTGTGATATTCATTTCGGGTCATTTTGTAATACCTTCTTCTAAACCTGACTACACAACCGTTAATTATTGGGGGTCCTTTGTAGGAGTTATTATGTAGGTGAATATAATTGGCGTGAGTATGCAATGAATTTCCTGGTTGAAGCTATTACTAAGGTTCATCAACATATTGAGTCAAATTGTGTTGTCATATACTTATATGGATGGTATTTCTTTCTACAAGTAAGTTAAATTCTAAATATCAATTAAGACAACAAATGGTGGATGGTTATATAATATTATAAACTATGTATGCAGATGTTTTATACTGATAATCAAGTAGTTGGTGTACCAAGGCATCACAATAATCTACCCATGAATGTAGACTAGGATAAGCAGCAGATAAATCTTTTTTTCTCTTGCAAGAATACAAGAAATGGTGTAACAACCTATGATGCATGTAGGATACGCCTCCAATGTATCTATAATTTTATATGTTCCATTCCATTTTATTATCATTTATACATGGTTTGGGTACATTTTTATAATTTTATTGGACTAATATATTAATCAAGCACATGGTGTTAGTTCCTATTTTTTGGTGTTTTTGCATTTCAGGGAAATGATTATTTTAACACGTAGAAAAATTAAAAAATACATTGCAAAAAGTTGCATCGAGGGTCACCTAGGGGGTCTCGGCTTGCAAATGTTTTATTGCGGCCACTAACATTTTATTTTGCTCTTGTAAATCACAACCATGATGCACTCATGATCTCTTTTGCTTTTGTAAATCTTTTATTTGCAGCCACTAACATTTTATTTTTGTATTTTATAAATACTTTAGTCTCCTTCATGGAAACCATTTATACTAAGTACATTAGTTCTACCCTTGCATCCTAGCTTAGTTGTAGAGAGCCTAGGCCTAGTAGATATTAAGTGCACGAATAGTTGCATAAGTGGCATATGTAACTTGAGAGATTAGGAACCTACCTTTAGCTCGGTTTGGTTCGAGACTCCATATACTTTGACATCCACCTTGGAGACTGCTACAACATCTCCCTGTACTCGGGGATTATCAAGCTCTTTTCTGGCGTCATTGCTGGGGAGCTTAGCACTAGATTGAATTTTATCGTTTGCACCTGTTTGCTTTGTTAATAAATAAAAAAATTATTTGTTGTTTCGCATCATGCATGCAAAATAAAAAATAAAAAAGTCCAAAAAAATTGTAGTCACTACCATTAGAGTTGAGGAATCTCCTAAAATCCTCACTTCTCAAGAATTTGGTTCTTGTAATATTTTGAATCCGTTCATGCTTTTGCTAAACACCCAACTACATTAATATGGGGAAAATCATTAGGAGAGCATGCAATTTTGTGAGGCATCGCTTGTCTTGAAGAGGAAAATAGTTGAAAGATTTATTGGGCAACTTGGGTTGTAGGGATTTGTGTGATAGGCATGGTTTTACTTGTTGCTCTCAAAAGCACTTTGGTTTTCAATGCAAGAATTGTAAAAACCACATGATATCATCTTATGTTAAATATGATTATAATTACTGTGGTATAGAAGAAATTGACGAGCTGCTATCTTTATGGCCGCTAATGAAATTGCTGCTAGAGTTTACAATTTGAAAGTAGTGTTGATTGGATTAAATCTGAGACTTATGATATACTTGATTATTATCACAAAAATCATTGTCATTTGCATATATTATTGATCTTGTTAAGAAAGTACATGTTGTCCTAGAAGATACTAATGTTTTGCTAGAACCACTAGAAGATGAAACTGCTGAAGAGAAGTGCTCATTAGATGAAAAATATGAGGAGGTGAGTGAAGATTAAAAGAAAGAAGAGCGGATTAGATACCCGTGTCCTGGTGGTGATAGTAACTCTCTAACTCATACATTGCTTGCCTACCCTCTATGCTTACTGGAGGATGAAAACTATGTTGCTGAAATTCATGATCCTTTGAACTCATTAGATGAAAAATCCATTTTCGACGTCTTTGATGCTTATTGTATTTATGGACATGATGTCCCTCTTATAGAAATACATGGAAACGAATTAGCTGCTATTATGTATGAGACAACATACAACTGATAACGTTTTTCTCACATATGAGAGACCTATCTTGTTTTTTAATTATTCTAACTACACTATAAAGGAGAAATTGTGTTACATTGAGAATTTTGTTTCTAGTTTGCAACTCACTTGTGCTCATGAAGATTCGATAGAAGTTATATACTTGAGTTTGCTTCCATTACTTGCATTTAATATGCGAGATGAAGAAATAAGTGACCTATCCATGTATCTAACACACTACAATTGCAAGAAACTACTTATATGATGCATTGCCATTTACCTGCTTCTTATGATTTACTTTGTATGATATGTTAATGCATAGGAAGTGGGCTATACTTTGTTGTTATATGCGCTATGTTATATTTTGCACTCTATTTAGATCCAAAATTTTAATGCGTAAAATTGGGACCGATGTACCTTGCGATCCATGTGGAATGATTAAATGCGCACTCTATGCCTAGCTTTATGGATTTAAAGAAAGTGGTGCCTAGAAGACAACCCAAAAGTTTTAGAGAGTCATTTTTTTGTGCCTTTAAACTTTTCAAACACAAAAAATAAAGAGGGGAACCTAAAACTTTTTGAAAAAGAGAAGTGATTGGAAAGGTATGCACTGTAGAAGTGGTAGTGCACCTTAAAATTTTATATTCATGCCCATGGAAACACTATAGATCTTTTCATGTTATGTCAGTAAGACGAAGCATTGACTATTGATAGATATACAATACACCATGATCAACATAGAAGTCAGATGCTTGTCGCGTGAACTCATTTTCACTAAAATTTTCATGTTCAGGTATATGAACAATAATAAAGTAATCCAAGACAACAATTATATCTAGACACATATGAAGACAAACAATAAGTGACTCGTCAAAATATTGACATTCCTTAGATAATTTTGCCCTACTAAAAAGGAATAACTGAAACCTTAATATGTGTAGCACCTATAGAAAGTAAAAGCTTCAACCCAAATAACCATTCATATTCAACATTAATTATTTTTGCAAAAACATTTGAAGCAACATGAGGCTTCAAAAAATAGCACGATAAGGAGATATATAAACAACAAACCTTGTCCATTCCTATGAATTTAACCATCAAAAGTATAATCTCCATATTACTAGAGAGGCAAGGCTAATATCAGTATTATGAATGTCATCAATCCGATCCTTGGTAATACCAGTAATGATTTTGCCTCTCATAGATTTTTTGACTAACTACTGCAGGGCAAAGTCCCGTAGTCTTTTACTGCCAACCAAGGAACCAAGTTCAACTGTACAAACTAGCAACTAAGAAAACAAGAAAGAAAGAAGGGAAAGAACTACCTACCCACTACAAGCCTCAAGGGAGGCCAGCTAGTCAGGCCAAGAGCTTAGGTCTAATAGAAGCCTTAACCCTATGAGCTATAAAACAAAAGCCATGTAAAAATTTCATCTCCAGCTCCCAAAAGTTGCGCTCTCACCCCTAATGGTCCTTCCATTTCTGATGATCCAGATGTTCCATGTTGCTGTGAATATAACCTCGAAGAAAAAAGGGTGTGAGAACCTCCTCTTGGCCAAGATGATCCACTGCTAGATATCGTTGCCTCCAGACTAATCAATCTGCAAGTAATTCCAGATCCTGAGACTAAAGTTGCAGGAGAAACATAGGTGCATCCCGTCTTCATAAGTGTTCTGGCAGCAGAGAACACAAAGGTTATCCTCCTGTGGAGATCTCCAGTGTCTCCTCACAAGCAGGTTCTTGGTATTCAACCTGTCAAAGAATAATAACTAGGCAAACACCTTTATTTTTAGAGTGCATCTACTCGCCCAAAGCCACCAGCATAGCTCATCTATAGTCAGGTGAGAATGCATAGTGGTGTAATAGCTCTTGGTCATATAACATCTAGATTTTCCTGTCGAGGAGCAAATGTCCGCAATGTGAGGATCTCTCTGGAGATTATCAACCCAGTCTGAAAGCATGTCAATCTCCAAGGCTGCTTCCTATGATATAGGTAGCTGGAAGTATGTTGATCTATCATGACAGTTGAAGAAATCATTGGCCAAAATCTTATCAACATTGACAAAGGAGAACAACCTGGGTAATCTTAGTCTCAGTGGTGTTAAGGAGCCACCCACCTCCCATGCATCAGACCAAAATAGGATAGAGTCACCCATGTTGACAGAAGCGGTGGCTAGGGATCTATAATTATCATTAAGTTTAAAAACATCCTTCCACCAGAAGGAGCCACAAAGAATAGTGGCTTGAGGAACAACCCCATCATAATAGGCATTCCAAATCAAATAAACCCATGGAATATCTTCCTTATTATAGAACATATGTAGGTTCTTAATCAACAATCCTTGGTTCTGAAGTCTGAGGTTGATTATCCCTAGACCTCCCTTATCCTTTGGCCTACACACCGTGTCCCAGGCAGCAAGGGACTGTCTAGGAGTGCCAGAGTTTCCCCTCCATATGCATTGCCTCTCAATCCTCTCCAACTGCTTAATGATGCTAGATGGAATTTGGTGGAACCAGAGGAAGTAAATTGGCATGGAGGAAAGCACCGAATTCAGCAGCTGCAGCCTGCATCCTTGATTGAGCATGGATGAACCGACAGATAGCCTTCTTTCCGCAGCATCCATTAGAGGCATGAGATCTTGAATGGAGGGCCTAGTGGTGCTGATGGAAAAACCAAGGTATGTGAATGGGAGTTTTCTAGGTAGCAATTCAGAAGGCCAGCAAGTCTGATTGCCTCTTCCTCAGGCACATTTAGGGGGATCATTTGAGATTTCATGAAGTTGACCCTAAGGCTAGTGGACTGAGCAAAAGTGTGTAGCATATCTTTCAAGGCCAAAATTTGTTCCTCAACAGCAGGTAGTATAGGAATGGTGTCCTTGGCATACTGGATAATTGGGGAAGTTTAGATCATCTCAAGCAATGGGTACACGGGTACATCGAGCTGCTATACAAACGGTTTTTAACCCCTTTTCGCGATGGCATTTTAAACCATCGCCTTGCCAGTGTGTGCGATAGGGGGGATCCTTCCCACATGATCCAAAAACCATCGGGGATAGGGAGCCATGATGCATACGTGTTGCCAAATGTAATCGTATGCGATGCAGCAACATATAGCACACACCACATTCTGGCACACGTGTGGGATTGATGATCAAATGTTTCTAATAACGCAGTGAAAACAAACAATGTTTCATACTGAACCGTTTGCGAAATAGTGTCCAAGGCACACGGGCCATCATAGAAACTATGTGCGATATGTGCCCCATCACACATGAGTATTCTGCAGAAATCGTCCGCCATGCATGAGACCATCGCACACGTTTCGCGAACAATTACTGTGTGTGATAATGTGCTATCACAAATGGTTCAAGAGCCCCTTCGCACACATACAAGTGTTGCAGATCATCTGTGATTTGTTGTGTATCACCGATGGTTGATTTATGAGTGACTTGTGCTTTCCGTTCGGGGTCGCACACGTTTCCTGAAAAAACTACGAGTGTGATTGCATTTTGCATTGGGGCACGGTTTATTATAAGCTCTCATGTGCGGTAATGTGCTATCACAAATGGTTCGGGAGCCCCTACGCACACGTAGAATTGCTGCAAATCATCTCCGATCTGCTATTTATCACCGCCGGTTCCACTATGATTGACGTATGCTTTCCGTTGTGGATCGCGCACAATCATTTAGTTGGATTGCGTGCGAATTAATAGCCAGGTTAAAGCAAAAATATCGCATTTGAATTGGCATGCAAAAAGCAATTTCGCCACAAATATGCAATTGAACAAACAATGTCCACGGGAAGAACATTTATGAGAATTCACAACAATTGCAATTGAACAAATGGTAGCTAAGTTCCAATGATTTGTCGACATATATATGTAGTACATAATTAATCATAGTGTACGAAATACGAAGACCTCATCACATGGAAAACAACGGATTCATGCGTATATGTTTAGCGGCTAACTGTTACTCATTGTTTTAGGAGAAGGCATGCTGAAATCTTCAATATCACCAGTGGGCTTGATGTAGTGATTCGAGAAGAAGTTGCCGATAAATCTCCTAACCATCAGCAATTCATCAGCGGGGAGTGGTTCAGGGGTCCTAGGTTCAAAGATGAGCTGCAGGATTTTTAAGATCAAAATGTGCCATATGAGTGGAGTAGAAGATATTAATTAAGATAGAATTACTGGTACTAATTCGCGAGCATCTTCACAACTATCAGAAGATTTGCAGATGAAGATCATGTGTCTTCAAACATAGTATCCACAAAGGTTGGTCCCTGCTTGTTGCTGAGGACACTGATTTTTTCTATAGAATTAGTCAAGTATTCGCCCTGTTAGGAACAATCTAACCGGTGTTAGATGTATTTTTTTTCTTTGGACAGAAATAGAAAGAGGTTTATTTAGAAACTTGAAAATTTTACTAATGTAAGAAAAGGTATTTGCAAACTATTGGATACATTTTTCGAAATAATGGATTTCGGTGTCTTACTGGAAACGATCTCGTGTTGCAGAGTGATACGTCTCTGTCGTATCTACTTTTCCAAACACTTTTGCCCTTATTTTGGACTCTAACTTGCATGATTTGAATGGAACTAACCCGGACTGACGCTGTTTTCAGCAGAATTGCCATGGTGTTATTTATGTGCAGAAACAAAAGTTCTCAGAATGACCTGAAACTTCATGGAACGTCTATTTGGAAATAATAAAAAATCCTTGCAAAAGATGAAGACTAGGGGCCCACACCCTAGCCACGAGGGTGGGGGCGCACCCGCCCCCCTAGGGCGCGCCCCCTACCTCGTGGGCCCCCTGGAGCTCCTTCGACCTCAACTCCAAGTCTATATATTTGCTTTCAGGGAGAAACAAATCAGAGTGAAGGATTCATCGCGTTTTACGATACGGAGCCGCCGCCAAGCCCTAAAACCTCTCGGAAGGGCTGGTCTGGAGTCCGTTCGGGGCTCCGGAGAGGGGAATCTGTCGCCATCATCATCATCAACCATCCTCCATCACCAATTTCATGATGCTCACCGTTGTGCGTGAGTAATTCCATCGTAGGCTTGCTGGACGGTGATGGGTTGGATGAGATTTATCATGTAATTGAGTTAGTTTTGTTAGGGTTTGATCCCTAGTATCCACTATGTTCTGAGATTGATGTTGTTATGACTTTGCCATGCTTAATGCTTGTCACTAGGGCCCGAGTGCCATGATTTCAGATCTGAACCTATTATGTTTTCATCAATATATGAGAGTTCTTGATCCTATCTTGCAAGTCTATAGTCACCTATTATGTGTTATGATCCGTTAACCCCGAAGTGACAATAATCGGGATACTTACCGGTGATGACCGTAGTTTGAGGAGTTCATGTATTCACTATGTGTTAATGCTTTGGTCTGGTACTCTATTAAAAGGAGGCCTTAATATCCCTTAGTTTCCGCTAGGACCCCGCTGCCATGGGAGGGTTGGACAAAAGATGTCATGCAAGTTCTTTTCCATAAGCACGTATGACTATATTCAGAATACATGCCTACATTACATTGATGAATAGGAGCTAGTTCTGTGTCACCCTAGGTTATGACTGTTACATGATGAACCGCATCCGGCATAATTCTCTATCACTGATCCATTGCCTACGAGCTTCCCATATATTGTTCTTCGCTTATTTACTTTTCCGTTGCTATTGCTATCATCACTACAAAATACCAAAAACACTACTTTTGCTATTGTTACCTTTTGCTGCCGTTACCACTACTATCATATTACTTTGCTACTAAATACTTTGATGCAGATATTAAGTTTCTAGGTGTGATTGAATTGACAACTCAGCTGCTAATACTTGAGAATATTCTTTGGCTCCCCTTGTGTCGAATCAATAAATTTGGGTTGAATACTCTACCCTAGAAAACGGTTGTGATCCCCTATACTTGTGGGTTATCAAGACTATTTTCTGGCGCCGTTGCCGGGGAGCATAGCTTTATTCTTTGAGTCACTTGGGATTTATATCTGCTTAACATTGTGAAGAACTTGAGAGATCCAAAAACCAAGATTTATCCCTCAACTACGAGGGGAGGTAAGGAACTACCATCTAGCTCTGCACTTGATTCACCTTCTGTTTTGAGTAAGCTTGCGACACCTAAACCTGTTTCTGCTATTCGTTTTGATGTCGCATGTTATTGATGATGCCACTTCTGCTATGCATGATACTTATGATGAAACTACTTCTATGCTTGATACTACTGTGCCACTTGGTGAATTTCTTGATGAACAACTTGCTAGGGTTAGAGAGAATGAAAATATTGAATCTGATAATATTGATGAAAGTGATGATGAAGACTCTTCCCATAATAAATATGAATCACCTGTTATTCCTGAGGGTTATGTTTTTGAAAAAGAAGCTGCTTTAGCTATTTTAGCTTGCAAAGATAGATACGAACTCAAGAGGTTATTAGCTAAATGGAAGCAGCAATCTCTTAATGCTAGAATGAAACCTGACCCTGCTTTTGCTACTTCACCTATCTGTGTTACTGATAAGGATTATGAATTCTCTGTTGATCCTGATATAATTACTTTGGTTGAATCTGATCCTTTTCATGGCTATGAATCTGAAACTGTTGTGGCACATCTTACTAAATTAAATGATATAGCCACCCTGTTCACTAATGATGAGAGAACTCGTTACTTTTATATCCTTAAAATATTTCCATTCTCATTAAAGGGTGATGCTAAGATATGGTTTAATTCTCTGGATCCTGGTTGTGTGCGTAGTCCCCAGGATATGATTTATTACTTCTCTGCTAAATATTTCCCTGCTCATAAGAAACAAGCTGCCTCAAGGGATATATATAATTTTGTGCAAATTGAAGAAGAGAGTCTCCCACAAGCTTGGGGGGCTTCTCAAGTTACTTAATGCTTTGCCTGATCATCCTCTTAAGAAAAATCAAATACTTGATATCTTTTATAATGGACTAACCGATGCTTCCAGAGATTACCTGGATAGTTGTGTTGGTTCTGTTTTCAGGGAAAGAACACCGGATGAAGCTAAAATTCTATTGAATAATATGTTGACAAATGAAAATAATTGCACACTTCTTGAGCCTATTCCTAAACCAACTCCGAAGAAAAGAGGTGTTCTATTTCTCGGCCCTGAAGATATGCAAGAGGCAAAGAAATCTATGAAAGAAAAAGGTATTAAAGCTGAAGATGTTAAGAATTTACCTCCTATTGAAGAAATACACGGTCTTAATTTATCGTCTGTTGAAGAAACATATGATCTTAATCCATTACCTATTGAAGAAATACATGGTCTTGATAACCCAACACAGGTAGTAAAGGTAAATTCTCTCTATAGATATGATAAAGCTGAAATCCCATTTACTAAGTTTGCTAGCCCATTCTTAGATGAGTTTGATAAATTTATGGTTAAGCAAGAAGACTTTAATGCTTATTTTGGTAGACAATTGAAATACAATTCAAATATGCTTGAACACTTGGGTGGTTATATGGCTAATGTCAAAGGTGAACTTAAACTTATTAGTAAACATGCTTCTATGGTTACCACTCAAGTAGAACAAGTACTTAAGGCTCAAAATGATTTACTCAATGAATTGAATAGTAAGATAATGATAATGCTGTTAGAGTTATGACTAGAGGTGGTAAAATGACTCAGGAACCTTTGTATCCTGAAGGCCATCCTAAGATAATTGAGCAAGATTCTTAGAGAAATAATATAGATGCACCTAGTCCTTCTAAAAGGAAGAAAAAGAAAAATGATAAGACTTTGCATGCTTCTAGTGAACCTATTGATGAAACACCTGAGAATCCAAATGATATTTCTATTTCTGATGCTGAAACACAATCTGGTAATGAACCTGAAACTAGTGATAATAATAATGTTCATGATGATGCTCAACCTAGTAATGATAATGATATAGAAGTTGAACCTGCTGTTGATCTTGATAACCCACAATCAAAGAATCAACATTATGATAAGGAAGACTTTGTTGCTAGGAAACATGGTAAAGAAAGAGAACCATGGATTCAGAAACTCATGCCTTTTCCTCCCAAACCATCCAAAAAAAAGGATGATGAGGATTTTGAGCGCTTTGCTGAAATGATTAGACCTATCTTTTTGCGTATGCGATTAACTGATATGCTTAAAATGAATCCTTATGCTAAGTATATGAAAGATATTGTTTCTAATAAAAGAAAGATATCAGAAGCTGAAATTTCCACCATGCTTGCTAATTATACTTTTAAGGGTGGAATATCAAAGAAACTAGGAGATCCCGGAGTACCAACTATACCATGCTCCATTAAAAGAAACTATGTTAAAACTGCTTTATGTGATCTTGGAGCCGGTGTTAGTGTTATGCCTCTCTCTTTATATCATAGACTTGATTTGAATAAGTTGACACCTACTGAAATATCTTTGCAAATGGCTGATAAATCAACGGCTATACATGTCGGTATTTGTGAGGATGTGCATGTTGTAGTTGCAAACGTTACTATTTAACGGACTTTGTTATTCTTGATATTCCCGAGGACGATAGTACATCTATTATTCTTGGAAGACTCTTTTTGAATACTGCAGGGGCTGTTATTGATTGCACTAAAGGCAATGTCACTTTTTATGTTAATGGTAATGAGCATACGGTACACTTTCCGAGGAAACAACCTCAAGTTCATAGTATCAACTCTATTGGAAAAATTCCATTGATTATATTTGGAGGTTTTGAATTTCCTCTTCCTACTGTCATCAAGAAATATGATATTCTTATTATTGGGGATGTGCATATCCCCGTTGAGGTAACATAGTGTTATTCGAAATTTCTCCGGTTCCATGTTATTCGGAATGAGTTCATTAACAAGACTTGATCAACCTTGTTAGTGGATTCCTTTTGATGAGCATGAGATGGATGAAACTAGAAGGCACAACCTTCTGTACCCTCCTCTTACTTTCTGTTATTTATATTAAATAAAATAAAAATAGTATTTTTCTGTCTGTTATCTGAATTATCCATGCAATATAAAAATACCCCGAAAATAAAAGTTCTCCAAATGCCCTGAAATTTAAATATGATTTTTTTTCTAGAATATTTGAGAATATTTGGCACTGAGAACGCAGCAGGAGGGGCATCCACCTGGCCACGAGGGTGGAGGGCGCGCCCCCTACCTCGTGGGCCCACGGTGGCCCTCCTCCACTTATTCCTACACCCACACACTTCTTCTTCCTCCCACAAACACGAATGTCCAGCTCAAGCACGAGTTCTAGCTCATTTTGCTGCGATTTTCAATCTCCTTGCTCAAAGCACCTCTCACAAAACTGCTTGGGGAGATTGTTCATTGGTATGTGACTCCTCCATTGGTCCAATTAGTTTTTGTTCTAGTGCTTTATTCATTGCAAATTTGTGCTGCCTAGGTGACCACGTTCTTGAGCTTGCATGTCAAATTTATATGGTCAAAAGTAGTTCTAATGCATGATATAGGCTCTAGGCACTTGTGGGAGTTGTTGCTATCAATTTTGTTGAGCTTGGTTCACTTTTGTTTGAAGTTACTAAAAAATTCAGAAATTTTTCAGAGGAAGAAATATGCTTAGGAAAATGTACCAAGGTGGTTCTTCAAGGCAGCAAGGACCCAGGCTTGCAATGCGTGATGCTGATGAAGAACCACCAAGAGATGCTCCAGTGCGTCCTTGTGAATGGCCTTCGAAAAACTTTATGGATCGAGCGGGAATGAAGGAAGAATTTAACGCATATTTGCGTAACGCTGATCTTGTGAGCTTCGAGGAATAAAAGTGCCGCCAGTATCACTATCTCACTAGTTCCTTTGTGAGGAGGTTTGAATTTTCATCTTCACGTAATTCTCCAACTGTCATGTTTGATCTTTATGAAAATTCTTACACTATGGACTTAGAGGATTTTACCACTGCTTGCAAACTTCCACAATGGGGTAGTGTCAGGGAACCTCGCAAATATGAATTTAGAGATTTTCTTGCTAGTATAACTGTGTGGGAATCTAGAGATATAACACAAGCTAACATAGGGAGCATTCACTTTCCTGCTATACATTATTTTGCTCTCTTCATAGGTAGATGCATTAATGGTAAAGATGAGGCATGTCACATGTGTGTCCCTGACCTCAGTATTCTTAGGAGTGCTGTGTTAGGAGATAAATCTTATAATTTGGGAGCCATTGTTGCACGTAGGTTGCATCTTAATAGATTTAATGGAGATTTCTTTGGTGGAATTTATGCAACCCGCATAGCTAATTTTCTTGGTATGGCCATACGTGAAGATGATATTGAGTTGCCTCCTGCTTATTTGGATTATGAGGCTATGGTTCACCACCAGTTTGCCGAGAGGAATGAATCACCTCTCCAGTATCGCTTAATTTTTGACAGACGCCGTGTTGTCCGTATTACTCTTCCTGCTCCTGCCTTCTTTGATTATCAGGCAAAAGGAAGACATGTTATGACCAGAGAGGAGGCAGATGAGTACGAGAGGAGGGCGGAGGCCGCTCGTCGCCACGCTGCAGCTCAGGAAGCGATAGCCGCTGCATCTCAGTACGACCCCAACTATTATTATGGATATCCGCCAGGCCAGCCGTGGCCATAGACCAACTTAGGCCAAAAGCCTAAGCT
The DNA here is from genome assembly GCF_002162155.2 of Triticum dicoccoides. NCBI lineage: Eukaryota > Viridiplantae > Streptophyta > Magnoliopsida > Poales > Poaceae > Triticum > Triticum dicoccoides. The sequence continues at coordinate 250,750,927 of NC_041388.1, forward strand.
TGGGGGAGTACGTATTTCCCACCGACATTATATTCATGTTCACACACTCATTACTAGATGTCGGTGCTCATACTTTTTCATTGTATCATCCATGCTAGTTTATTTTCCTTTTTATGATTTCTTCTTGTGTGTTTAATAAACCTTGAGAAAAACCAAAAAAATTAGTTGTAGCTTTTAATTAGTTTACTTTCCATGCTTGTAGTGGTAATTAAAAAGATAACCGAAAAAGATTTCCTGTTCTTCTTTTGCTTGTTGGGAGCTTTCCCATGTAAATAGTTTTATTTCTTTTCTTTTCTTTGGGGGTTGATAGGAGAAGACCATGATTAAATTGTTGAAGTGGCTCTTATATGCATTATTGTTGATCTGGCAAAAGAGCCCATATTGTCTTGTCTTCTCCTGTTTATTGAATGCTAGCAGATTCCAGCTTAGTCCAATGCACGTGCACTATTATTATTATTATTATCCACATCGTTCGGTCATGCAAGTGAAAGGCAATTATGACAATATATGATGGACTGATTGAGATGAGAAAAGCTAGTATGAACTCGACCTCTTTTGTTTTTGTAAATATGATTAGTTCATCGTTCCTCATTCAGCCTATTATGAATAAACATGTTTGCAATGACAACTAGAGATCATATTTTCTTGTGCCATGCTGGATTAGCTAGGAGCTTATAATGGTTTACCTTGCGTGCCAACATGCTATTAAAATGGTTGTGATGTGGTATGATAGGGTGGTATCCTCCTCTGGATGATTTAAGTGACTTGACTTAGCACATGTTCACACATGTGGTTGAAACAAAATCAATATAACCTTCACGATATTTATGTTCATGGTGGATTATATCCTACTCATGCTTGCATTCGGTGTTGATTAATTTTAATGCATGTTCATGACTGTTGTCGCTCTCTAGCTGGTCGCTTCCCAGTCTTTTGCTAGCCTTCACCTGTACTAAGCGGGAATACTGCTTGTGCATCCAACTCCATAAACCCCAAAGTTGTTTCATATGAGTCCACCATACCTACCTATATACGGTATCTACCTGCCGTTCCAAGTAAATTTGTATGTGCCAAACTCTAAACCTTCAAATAAACATTCTGTTTTGTATGCTCGAATAGCTCGTGTATCAACTAGGGCTGTCTGTATCTTCCATGTTAGGCGGGTTATTCTCAAGAGGAGTGGACTCCGCTCCTCACTCACGAGAAAGTGGCTCGTCACCGGGATGCCCAATCCCATGCTTTATGCAAACTAAATCAAAATAATTGCAAACAAAACTCCCCCTGGGACTCTTGTTAGTTGGAGGCACTCGTTGTTTTGAGCAAGCCATGGATTGATGCTTGTTGGTGGAGGGGGAGTATTAACTTTACCATTCTGTTTGAGAACCGCCTATAATGTGTGTAGCATGGAAGATATCGCCATCTCTTGGTTGTTATGTTGACAATGAAAGTATACCGCTCAAAATATTATTCACCTCTATTTTAAAACCGAGCTCTGGCACCTCTACAAATCCCTGCTTCCCTCTGCGAAGGGCCTATCTATTTAATTTTATGCTGAGTCATCATCCTCTCATTAAAAAGCACCAGTTGGAGAGCACCGCTGTCATTTGCATTCATTATTGTTAATTTACATTGAGTATGACTTGACTGGATCTCTTTTACCATGAATTACAATGTCTAGTCAGTCCTTGATCTTTAAAGGTGCTCTGCATTTATGTTTTGCGGTCTCAGAAAGGGCTAGCGAGATACCATCTTGTTATATCATATTATGATTGTTTTGAAAAAGTGTTGTCATCCGAGATTCATTATTATTGCTCGCTAGTTGATTATGCCATTGATATGAGTAAACATGAGACCTATGCGTTATTGTGAATATGGTTAGTTCATAATCTTTGCTGAAAACTTGAATGCTGGCTTTACATATTAACAACAACAAGAGCAAACAGAGTTTGTAAAAGTTTTTCTTTATCACTTTCAGTTTGTCAATTGAATTGCTTGAGGACAAGCAAAGATTTAAGCTTGGGGGAGTTGATATGTCTCCATCGTATCTACTTTTCCAAACATTTTTGCCCTTGTTTTGGACTCTAACTTGCATGATTTGAATGGAACTAACCCGGACTGACGTTGTTTTCAGCATAATTGCCATGGTATTATTTATGTGCAGAAACAAAAGTTCTCGGAATGACCTGAAACTTCACGGAACATCTATTTGGAAATAATAAAAAAATCCTTGCAAAAGATGAAGACCAGGGGGCCCACACCCTAGCCACGAGGGTGGGGGCGCGCCTGCCACCCTAGGGCGCGCCCCCCTACCTCGTGGCCCCCCTGGAGCTCCTCCGACCTCAACTCCAACTCTATATATTTGCTTTCGGGGAGAAAAAGTTCAAAGAGAGGGATTCATCGCGTTTTACGATACGGAGCCGCCGCCAAGCCCTAAAACCTCTCGGGAGGGCTGTCTAGAGTCCGTTCGGGGCTCCGGAGAGGGGAATCCGTCACCATCGTCATCATCAACCATCCTCCATCACCAATTTCATGATGCTCACCGCCGTGCGTGAGTAATTCCATCGTAGGCTTGCTGGACGGTGATGGGTTGGATGAGATTTATCATGTAATCGAGTTAGTTTTGTTAGGATTTGATCCGTAGTATCCACTATGTTCTGAGATTGATGTTGCTATGACTTTGCCATGCTTAATGCTTGTCACTAGAGCTCGAGTGCCATGATTTCAGATCAAAACCTATTATGTTTTCATCAATATATGAGAGTTCTTGATCCTATCTTGCAAGTCTATAGTCACCTATTATGTGTTATGATCCGTTAAACCCCGAAGTGACAATAATCAGGATACTTACCGGTGATGACCGTAGTTTGAGGAGTTCATGTATTCACTATATGTTAATGCTTTGGTCTGGTACTCTATTAAAAGGAGGCCTTAATATCCCTTAGTTTCCACTAGGACCCCGCTGCCACGGGAGGGTAGGACAAAAGATGTCATGCAAGTTCTTTTCCATAAGCACGTATGACTATATTCGGAATACATGCCTACATTACATTGATGAATTGGAGCTAGTTCTGTGTCACCCTAGGTTATGACTGTTACATGATGAACCACATCCGGCATAATTCTCTATCACCGATCCATTGCCTACGAGCTTCCCATATATTGTTCTTCGCTTATTTACTTTTCCGTTGCTATTGCTATCATCACTACAAAATACCAAAAACACTACTTTTGCTACTGTTACCTTTTGCTACCGTTACCACTACTATCATATTACTTTGCTACTAAATACTTTGCTGCAAATATTAAGTTTCCAGGTGTGGTTGAATTGACAACTCGGCTGCTAATACTTGAGAATATTCTTTGGCTCCCCTTGTGTCGAATCAATAAATTTGGGTTGAATACTCTACCCTCGAAAACTGTTGCGATCCCCTATACTTTTGGGTTATCATAGAGGTAGTTCCCTCTTGAACAGGTTCCCTCGTTTAGTTTTCCACAATGCCAACACACTGAAAATGAAGATGAATTTTTACATATTCAATTCTTGAACCAGATATGAATGCAAATTAATTTCAACATCATAGAATTTGATACCTATCCATGAATTGCTGAAGATGCATCAGATCCTGAGGCTTTATAGACTCTTTGAGAGAATCTAGGTAGTAAACTATGTTCTTGTTTGGAACAATGAATACCAAGATCCAGTGATTGAACATAGTAAGAAACTATGAATGTACGAACTATGTTAAAATCTGAAAGACAATTAGTGTATGCGTGGTTGTTTATTTGACTTACCCTTCATTATATGGCTAGAGAAATGATTCTGCATGGGATGTGTTTTCTAAGATATGGGTGACCTTGTTAATGGCCCACTCTCGTTGATCCTTATCACGTAATAATGTGCCATTTGCTAATTTAGGGTCTATGAAATACACACTCTCCCTTTTTCTTCTCTGCACGATCAATCCCTTGAGAGGAATAAAATACAGTTAGTTGTTTATCATTTATAGCCTTGTATGGAGAAGTTGATCTGACTTTTGTAAGTACTTACAAAATCAGGCATCTAACAAGAGTGGCATCGAGCACATTGAAGTTGAAGAAGAGATGTAAGTCCTCAAAACTCACACTGATGGAACCTGGATCGTGTCAGAAATGATCACTATTGTAGTAGACTAGCAGAACATGATGACCTGCTAATATTTGATCCATGCAATATTTATGTAACACGTGTCAACTAAAAATGCACTCATCAAAGTATTCGCGAACAAGAAATGGCTGGCCATGGATGTAATTGCGTGCTTCAAGTACGTCTACTTTATTTTTAGCAAGCATCGCATTGAATTTTGCATCGTCCATGTTGTCAGAGACAATATTACTCTCCGATTTGAACGACTTGCTGGTAATTTGATTCTGGGAAATCAGTGCCTTAAGTAAGAGGCTATCGTTCTCATTCCTCCTCGGTCTCGGGGCCCGCCCCCTCACGGGTGCAACCTTTTTGCCCGCTTCTTTCTTAGTACTAGAAGCACTTTTGGTGCAAGGTCTGGATGTTTGAAAGGCGTACTGTCGAGCAGACGGTAAAGCTACGATGGCTGCTTAGCAGACGGTTTAGCTATGCCGGTCTGCTGAGCTCGCGGTGCTGCTATGACGGACTGCTGGGCTGGCAGTGCTGCCCACGAGCAACAATAACTAACCGGAAGAAATACAACTTATATGTACTAGTTAGGAAGGTAGGTAATGAACATATATACGCTCTCCGTTATTTTATAGCCAATTTGGGAACATACCGAACGAAATAAGAAGAGGGATTGCGAGGAAATATGCCCCACCCCGATAGAGAGGAGTAACTAACAGGTTTTTCTGAAACCCGGCAGGACCACAAGAGAGGCGAGGGTTACAGGATCGATATGCTTGAGGGCGGCTGGCGAGCAAACAAAGACGGCAAGGCCTCACATATCGCCAGCCCGCCCTGCACGAGAATTCATCAATTTATATACATTTATAAATTGTGTGAAAATCGGGAAGCCACTTCAAGAACCTAGGAACAGAGGGAGCGAAGGAATTGAATGGATTTGGGCTAGGATGGTTGATTGGCTCTAAATAAATAAAATTGTTTGATTTGCATGGATGGTTGCATCAATATAAATTAAGCGAGTTTGTAAGTAAGATCAGATTTCAGATTGTTGCTATGAGGAAGAGACCTTATAATTAATGAATTAATCCTTCTGAAGTCCACAAATCTTGCTTTAATAATCCATTTTTGAAGAGTTCCATGAGATAACCACAAACAACAAAGGAGGGAGTAGATTTCAACCTCGGCATGTGTATCCCTGTTGCATCGGGTGGCATCGTCCAGATTTGTCCTCTCACATTGTAGTGTAATCCTGATGATATATTGAGGATGTGCTTTGCCATATCCGTTGCGTATGGTAAAGATAAGATATTCCTCTTTGAAACTATTTTGACGAATATCTCTATAATTTAGTGGGTGCGAGTTGAATCGAGACATAATAAAACATCCTTGATTATACCCGAGTACCCATGAAGCTGGTGTTATGCCTTTTTGAACAATTGACCGGGTTAAAGATTAACTTTCACAAGAGCGAATTGTTCTGCTTTGGTAGAGCCAAAGATGAACAAGAGGCTTATAGGCAATTGTTTGGGTGCGATGTGGGGGCTTTACCTTTTACGTACTTAGGTATACCAATCCACCACCGTAAGCTGACAAACAGAGAATTGAAGTGCATCGAGGACCGGTTTGAAAAGAAACTGAGTTGCTGGAAGGGCAAGCTCATGTCATACGGAGACCGATTAATTCTGATAAATTCGATTCTCACGAGTATGCCTATGTTTCTCTTATCGTTCTTTGAAGTCCCAGTTGGAGTCAGGAAAAGACTGGACTTTTATCGATCGCGATTCTTTTGGCAAGGTGATGAACTAAAAAGAAAATACCGCCTAGCTAAATGGGATATCATCTGTAAACCGAAAGACCAAGGGGGTCTTGGTATTAAGAATCTTGAAGTTAAAAACAAATGCCTTCTTAGTAAGTGGCTGTGGAAGTTTTCGAGTGAGACTGATGCCGCGTGGGCGCAAATCCTTCGTAGCAAGTACCTTCAGACCAAAACTTTGTCTCATGTGACAGTAAGGCCGACTGACTCGCCTTTCTGGAAGGGACTTATGAAAGTCAAAACATCTCTGTTTAATAGGACAAAATTTATTATTGGTAACGGTGCTGGTACACGTTTCTGGGAGGATACTTGGCTCGGAGACACACCTTTAGCCATTCAATAACCGTCTTTATATCGTATTGTTCAACGACGTGAGGTGTTCGTTGCAACGGTATTTCAATCTACCCCCCTTAATATTCAGTTCAGACGACCGCTAGCGGGCAATCGGAAGAATGGCCCCGTCTAGTATGCAGACTGATGGAGGTTCAGCTTTCTCAACAACCCGATGAATTACGCTCGAAGCTTACTAGGTCTGGAGTATTCACAGTTAAATCCATGTATATTGATATTATCAATTCAAGCTTCATTCCTAGCTCCAAGCATGTCTGGAATGTCAAAGTTCCGTTAAAAATAAAAGTGTTTATATGGTTTGTCCATAAACAAGTTATTTTAACCAAGGACAACTTGAAAAAGCGTAATTGGACATGACCTACTAGGTGTAGTTTCTGTGATCGGGATGAGACGATCAAACATCTTTTGCTTGATTGCCCGCTAGCCAAAGTTTTATGGCGGACGGTCCATATTACTTTCAATATTACTCCACCAAATTCTGTCAACATGTTATTTGGGACGTGGATTAATGGGATAGAGCCCGAATTAGCGAGACATATTTGTGTAGGAGTTTGTGCCTTGTTGTGGACTATATGGAATTGCAGAAATGATTTGGTTATTAACAGGATATCACGTATTCATTTTTTGCAGGTTATTTTCCGAGCCACAACATTGATCCGTTCGTGGTCGCTACTCACTCCGACGGAGGCCAGGGAGCATTTGGTTACTGGATCTATCCACTGGGAGATGGTAGCTCGGGATATATTCAACCGGTTTGGATGGCGGTCATGTAATAGGATAGGCAATTAGTTTACCTATCCCTCTGTTTTGCCAGCCGGTTGTGGCGTCCTTTACTTTGCTAGTTTGTATTCTAGCGCTTTTGGCTCTGTGTGAGCTTCTTTTTTGTCTTTGGGAGACTTCTAGACTTTCAGACTTTGTTTGGAACATATTTATTTGCTTAATATGAGGGCCGTATGCATCGCTCAGATGCAGAGGCCGGGGCATTCCCTCTTTTTGAAAAAAAAAACCATAGGGACAATAATATGACCCGAGTTGAGCCAACAATTACATCATCGCATCTAGCGATTGTTAAAATATCGCATTTCCTCTTAGGAGGAGGAAACATTTTACTTCCCTAGGTATATGAGTAGAATAGGATATGTTGTTAAAACTCCTTCAAACCTATGAGAAGGAGCGGGAATTATTTATTTTTAACATTGAGTACCGCCTTCTCAAAAAGTGGAGGCTGCTACAAGTGTCACGGAGCATTACCTACGTGACATGTGTTTCTAGTGGTAAATCCAATAACACGTGAACTCATCCCGCCGCAGATGCCAGATGCGTGGAATATAAAACGGATCCCCGGAATAGAACATATCTTCCCACAATCTTTATGCGTTTGTGTATAGGATCCGGAAGTGTTTGGTCCGTGCTGAGTGGCCAATAGTGTCCACTCACTCACTCACTCAATTATGTGATAAGCCAGTACTGTGATCTAGCTGCATGCCTGCATCCGCTATCTACTGCAGGTTGCTAGATTAATCGAGGTGTCACTGTAGGGCAGCAATAGCGGCACTCCACTGGTGCGCGCGGGCGGGCGGATGGGTGGGCTCGATTGGGTAAAGCGCACCGTGTCAGCTCCTCGCACGCCGCTGCATTTTCTAACGCAACGTACGCCTCAGCCCCGTCTTTTCCGGCAGATCAGTGTGAAACAGAGAGGTCGGCCACTCGCTCAGTCTCGCAATTGGAGTGCCCACTTTTTGCCTGCACGGCATATCAGTGTGAAACCGAACCAGCGCAGCAGCATGACATGAACTATTCGACCATCTCCTCCTGCGTGCATAGATCGACCGGTGAGAGGTCAACCGAGTCAACTTTTTGTAGGGGTAGCCGGGTAGGGTCGTGTCGAGTCAGGAGGGGACGAGCAGGGGCC
>NC_041388.1:250759499-250760995 GCF_002162155.2 Triticum dicoccoides
TCCCCCCAACGATGGATAATTTTAATAGGAGCAACGAGTAATTACCAATAAAATTAGATCAATATACGTATTTGGCCCTTTCTATACTCGAATCCTGGCTTGTCGTGTCGTGTGCACACGCTGTTGGGATAGACACGTACAGTGCGCACGTCGTGACTGTGAGGGAATTTGAGTGGTAGGCGGATGTACATCCATGTGTGGATATATATGTCTGAAGCACGCCATTGGTCTATCAGAAAGCTTATTCCCATGTTCGAAGTCGTGCTAAACCGTTTGGCCTGTAGAGGAGTAGAAGCCAAACAGTTTGGCATTTCTATTGCACATTGACCAAGGAAGCTCCACTAGAAAAATATACCAGGCAAACTCTACAGGGCAGGCCCATGAGGACACATGGACCAGTTAAAGTGTTAAAGGCCCAGAGTAGGCGCTACGGTCCAGCTGGCAGTGAAAAAGAAAACCGGTCCATCGAGAGCAATTAAGAGCATCTCTAACAGCCGCGCAATGTGCGGCACGCTAAAAGTATTTTCAGCGCGCTCATCGCCTGATTTAGCGCGGCGGGCAGCGCTGACTTCAACATACGCGCTAAAATGTAGCGCGCGTAGATTCAGCAGCCACGCTAAAATGTAGCGTGCGCTATCGCATGAACATTCCATACATATTAAAAAAAACATAAAAACGATACATAAATATTTTACATAGTTCCATAGCATAGATAGATAAAACTATGATGCAACGACATAAAAAATGACTAGATAGTGCAATTACAACCTACTCCCAGTCGTCGTCGTCATCATCATCATCATCATCATCATCATCGCTGGTCTGGTCCGAGATATCGAGCCACATGTCCTCCCAACGAGGATCATTATCTGTAAAGATCGATTGCCCACCTGCTTCAACGATATCACACTGCCATAACGCCAGGGCCTTCCGCCGATGCATGTCCAACCGATCCGCGTGGCGCTTTGCCGTCCTCTCCGCCCAGCAGGCTTGCTCGTTGGCGACGTCCTCTGGGTGGCGTCGGCGCCACTCCGCCATGCCTCGCTCGTCCTCCTCGGCGATGAGGAGGCGGCGCTACCGCCGAGTGTGCTCCGCACGGTCCTGGTCCGTGATAAGACGAGGCGGAGGGGCGACGTCCTGGGCCTGCCGGCGCGTGTGGACGTTCTGGAAGTTCATCTGCGCGCGCGGCCTGTCTAGGCGCCATGCCGCCGGGTTGTACGCACGGGCGGCCTCGTGCGCGGTCTCGAAGGTGCCGAGGCCGAGCCGGACGTCGCCGGATCGGATCTCGGCGTAGTACCAGCCGTTGGGGCATTGGCGGACGCCGCAGTAGCCCGACACTCCTCGGCGGCGTGGCGGCATGGTGGCGCGTCGGTGGCGGGGCGCTGGGGTAGCGAAGAAGCAAAGGGGTCTATGAGGAAGCGCGGGAGAGCGCGCGTGGCAGTGTGGATAGCCGCGTGGCGAGCGCCGCAATTTATAGGCGCGCCGGAAGCGGTCGC
>NC_041388.1:250761199-250764718 GCF_002162155.2 Triticum dicoccoides
CTAGTTTCCCGACACCGATGGAGCACGCGAAAACGTCCCCGCGCGCTAAAAAGCTAGTTTACTGCACGCGCGCGTCTTTTGACGCGGCTGTTGGAGATGCTCTAATCAAGAGTACTCCTTGAAGGGCCCTCGCAAGATTCATTTTTGGTGGGCTAGAAGCACCGGATAGCACACATTTGGCTTCCCTAGGAGACACAGATTTTCTTTCACGAGAGCCTCTCAAAAAAGTAAAAATAAACTGTTTTTTCCTTCCATGAGATGCATAGATTTATTCTCGTGAAGGCACATATTTGATTCTGCAAGAGGCACAGTCATGTCTCTCGAAAAAGAAAAAACGTGTTTATATTTTTCTTTCTCGAGAGACATGAATTTACTTCTCATGGAGGAACGGATTTGCTTTCGCGAGAGGCACGACGGTGCCTCTCTGAAAAGAAAACAAAGCAGTTTTTTCTCTTCTATGAGTGGCACGGATTTACTATCCATGAAGGCACGGATTTGCTTTTGCGAGAGGCACAACTATGCCTTTTCAGAAAAAGAAAAAAAGGTGTCCTCAGTTTCATTTTTCTTGTTTGATTTTTCAGAAAAAAAGTTCATCGAAACCTATAGACATGGGATCAAGTTTTGAAGATTTTGACGCGAGGAATTTAACGGAGAAAATGGTTCAAGATTTGGACGCACAGTTTAAAAAATAAAATGGTTTTTCTACGAAAAAAAAGATACTCATAGATTGCGACAAGTGCGCGTATACAGTGCGCAAGTGCGCCACTAGAAAGATGGAAATGATATTTGTAAAAAGCACTCCTTAATTAGTGATTTTGCTTCGCAAATTATATATCTTGCTTTTATCGAGCCTTATGGAAGACTTACCTGAAGTTTGTACAATAACGGGCTGGCCCATTTAGCGCATACTTAAACAAATAGGGTAGAGAAAAAGGGGCGCCCCTATGTTTCGATTATAGCGGGATGAAAGGAACCCTGGAGTCAAGGCAGCGTGACATGGGCTGGCGCACCTGCGTTGGGGGGCACAACCCTCGTTTTTGGGTTTTGTTTCTTTTTCACATTTTTTTCACTTTTTATTTCCCTTTTTTTTACTTCTGTTTACACTTCCAAATATTCTAGTCATATATATCACAAAAATACAATTTAAATAACATTTCGAAAAATGTTAGTCATGTATTTGAAAATGTAAATGTGTATAAAAAATGTTGGCCATGTATTCAAAACAAGTCAATCTTGCATTTGAATTTTTTTGATAAAAATTAGAAAAATGTTAAATATGTGTAGAAAAACTGTTGACCATGTATTACAAAATTTTAAGCTTGTACTTGAATTTTTTTGATCAAGCATTTGAAAATATAATATTAAATGCATACAGAAAAGGTGTTGACCATGTATTCCAAAAATATTATTCTTGTATTTGAAATATATTAATTAAGCATTTGAAAAAGTTAAAAACATGTATAAAATTATTTACCTTTTGTTGAAAAAAAAATTAAAGTTCAATTTATAAAATGTTAAACATCTATTTCAAAAATGTTCTTGTCTTATATGAATAATGTAGAATGAAAATCAAAAGAAACATTACACATGTGTTTGAAAAAAATGATGAAAACGAAAAAAAGAAATAAAACGGAGAAATCCGAGAAAAGACAAAATAAAACCAAAGCATAATTAAGAAAGAAAGAAAGAAAAACTAGTGAAGAAACAAAAATACAACCGAAGAAAAGACAGGAAAAAGAAAACAAGAAAATGAGTGCAATTAAAGAAAAATAAACAAAAAAACGAAAAAACCGGAGTCAACTGAGAGTGAAACAAAAAAAGCTGAAGAAAAAGAAACAAAAAGGAAAAACTAATGTAAACCGACAAAAAGGTAAAAAAAAACAATGAACAGAAAAAGGAAATAGAATATCCTAAGAAAGAGAGAAAACCGTAAGACAAAAAAAGAAAAAAACGAATAAGAAAACCAAAAAGAGAAAATAAACAAGTCGAACGAACGCACAGTGGGCCATCGAGCGAGCGATCGACAAAACCCCAAAATGGGGCCGACGTAGTCTATTATGAGGACAGAAAATGCTTTAGCGAGATCTTCGGGGAGAAAAGGGAGATACACAGGATTCGGTATCAGGATCGTTGGATTGAACAGTAGTGCTGGTAGCCACTCAACCATCTTCATGTACGTACTATGTTAGTAGGTTGCCTCTTAGTTGAAGAAAGAGAACCGGTCCTCCACGGGTTTTTCAGAGGGTTTCTTGTTTTTCTCTTTTTTCATTTTTTCAACGGTTTTTCTTCATCTTTTTCTTGGTTTTTTTTCTTCTTCTTTTCTTTGGTTTTCTTTGTTTCTTTTTTCATTTCCACAAGAATTTTTATTTTCTTTATTTTTTCTTCATATTCTTTGACATTGTTTGTTTCTTTTCTTCATACTGATTGATTTTATTTTGTTTTCTCTTGGTTTTTTTGTTTTTCTATACACATTTTTGGTATATATCTAATAAATTATTCTAATATATGTTTAATAATTTTTAGATACAAGATTAACATTTATTGAATACGTGGTTAACATTTTTTGTACATATTTAACATTTCTTAAATGCTTGATTAACATTTTTTCTGTACACATAAATTTTTTTTCAGTATACATGTTTAATTTTTTTTTCAGATGCTTGATTAATATTTTTCAAATCCAATGATCATCTTTTTTCTATATAGATTTAACATTTTTCACATGCTTCATAAACATTTTTATACATGGTCAACATTTTTTCTCTGTGCATTTATTAGTTTTAAATGCCAAATTAACATTTTTCATGCTAGCTTAGTGTTTTATAAATACATGAGCAATTTTTTCATACAGATTGTATATTTTGGTATACATTTATTTTATACTTGAAAAACATTTTCTCTATACACATTTAACAATTTTCAAATACATGATTAACATTCTTTTTAATGCTAAATTAACATTTTTTAAATATATGGTAATTTTTCATACACATTGTATGTTTTTTGTATACATTTTTGATACTTGAAAAACATTTTCTCTATACATATTTAACATATTTGCAAATACAGGATTAACATTTTTTGAAATGCTTGATTAACATTTTCTTAAATACATGACCAAGTTTTTTCATACACATTATATATTTTTTATACATTTTTTTTATATTTGAAAAACATTTCGTCTATACATATTTGACATCTTTTACTGCTTGCTTACCTTTTTTCAAATGTTTTATGTAAGCTTTTTTGAATGTTTCCCCTCGCACTATATAAATGCCTCAAGGGATGGCCCAAAAACAGGCGAAGGGTGCATGAGGCTAGCGTAGCATTCGCATGAAGCGATATATAGACGCATCCCAATGCTTAAGGTATCAAATGGCCGACAAGTGCCCACGCGCCCCATCACGTGGGCTAGCATGATCTCGGTCGAGTTCCCACTTCGCGTCGCCCACTCGCGCGACCCAACTCCTATTTGGCACCTTAGACGCGAGTTAATGTGTGATACGCAAACCGGAACCC
>NC_041388.1:250765124-250773855 GCF_002162155.2 Triticum dicoccoides
CTGCAAAAAGGGAATGTGCCTTGTGGGAATTGAACTCTCGAACTTGCGTCCTCTTCAATCAGTATAAACGGCGATGACCAACGAGGACACCTCAACTATCGTGACTACATTCTTCCTTTTTCTTCTGTTTTGCCCGACGTGATTTACATTGTTTGTTTTTTCTTTCTATTTCTTTTTTTTCATTTTTCATTTGTATTCTCTTTTGTATTTTTTCCTTTTCTTTATATTTTTAATTTTTAATTTTCCCCTTTTCAAATGAATGAAATTTTTAAAAAATTGATGAATTTTTCATCAAAATACATGAACATTTCTTAAAACTCGATAATCGTTTTCAAATTTGAGAACTTTTTTCTAAAGTGTACGCACTTTTTGTCTATATCAATGAACATTTTTTCCCAAATTTTAGTGAACTTGCTCAATTTCGTGAACTATTTTCAAATTGTGTACCTTTTCAAAATTTGATTTTATGAATTCATCATTTATTATTATTTTTGCAAGGCTTCAAATTACAAAACTTTTCCAAGTGGTGTACTTTTTAAAAAAAAGTCTATGAAACCTTTTCAAATTCATGAACCTTTATCTCAAATCGATGAACTTATTTTCCTAGCTGATGAACTTTTTTTTCAAAATGGATGACATTTTTCAAATTTGAGAACGTTTTTTAATAAGCTATGAACATTTTTCAAATTCGTGAACATTTTCAAAATGGCTGTTTTATTCAAATACGTATTCTTTTTCGAAATTCATGATTTTTTTTCAAATTTACGAGCTTTTCTAAAATTCGTGAACTATTTTTATTTCCCTGAAAATTTTACATTTTCTATGAGCTTTTTTTCAAATGCATCGTTATTTTCATATTTTAGAATTCACTTTATTATTTATACTTTCTTTTTAAAATAATTTATACTGCGTATATAATACTCCTCCGTCTGGAATTACTTGTTGTAGAAATAGATGTATGTAGACGTATTTTGATTTCTAGATATATCCATTACTATTCATTTTTGCGACAAGTAATTCGTGCGGGAGGGAGTATATGTTAACTAAAGGAATGGTCAAATATCTCCATTTCCTAGTTGTGATCAAGAAAATGAGGTTGACCTGGTGGTTGTTAGGTGTAGTCATCAACCCTTGCGTGTGAAGTTCGAATCCTGCTTCTCTAAAAAAAAATCTTTACGTTTGTTATGTTTGAGAGCAGGTCACATTTGTTGGGCCGACGCGCCTGAGCACCAGGTGCAACAACTGGCGTTGTAGGCGTTGCATAGGAGCTCTCTCCTCGCTCAATGACTTTCAAGTAAGCACTTCAAACGCCGAGCTGCCAAACCAGCACCCACGCACTTCCCCAGGTGGACCGCGCAACTGAGCGAGCAGCCTACTCATTAAGTTGCTCTCACCCTTTGTTCGGTCAGTCGTGACCGGTTGACCATTGACTTTAAAAAACAAGAATCTTGAAAAAAATCATGAATTTGAACAACAATGAAAATCTGAAGGAAAAACGCGCGCATTTTTAGAAAATTTATAAAATTGAAAAACAATTATGCATTTGAAGGAAGTTCGCAAATTTTAAAAAAAAATCATATTTTTTTTTAAAAACTGGATCATCTAAAAAATAGATCTGAATTTTTCGACATTATGCCCCACCCAGTTAAAAAATTAGTTCGAGTGAAAAATAGATCAGAAGCTAGATAAAAACCAGTACGGTTCAACGTTTCACCGGGGATGCAACCACACTAGGGGATGGCAATAATGTGCGCTAAGCGTACTGAATAGGAATTGGTGCTCACTCGCTCCGCCTAGCTGTTCACAGGGTTTTTCCACCCGAATTTGTTGCTGTTAGTTGCTGTCGTGGGAAAAAACATGTTTTTTATGAAAATTTTGAAACAAATTTGGAAATAAAAAAGTGTACGGTTTTGAATAAAATTCATATTTTTTTAAAAAAATAGATTTAAAATAGAAAATGAATTCAGAAAAAGTTCATAAATTTAAAGAATGCTCGCGAGTGGAAAAAAGTTGCTAAATTTGGGCTTGTTTTGATGTATTTGAAAAATGTCAAAAATTCAAAAACCAATTTTGTGAATTTAGCAAAAGCTTGCTAATTTATAAAAGTACGCTGATTTGAAAAAGGTTCATGATTTAAAAAATTGTTCACGACATTGAAAACAATTCGTGAATTTAGAATTCTTTTGCCATTTATAAAATCATGAAATTCAAAAAACGTTCACGAAAGTTGATGACCTACAAGTGCACATGTCTGTTGTAGCACTTTCGTGATAAGTGCCGAACCCACAGGGAGCTGATAGGTAGGCAGCACAAACCCCACAAGTACGTTGTCACTTATGCAGCTATGTACACACCCAAACTGGAGTTTGGAAATAGTCTACTCTATCAGTTGCTAGGGAAACTAGATAAAAGAGGGGTTTAACTAAACTAATAAAGAGATAAAATAGGAAATAAAGGACAATAAGTTAGTAAGGACAGTGCTTGAGTACTAAAGCGCTCTCGAGGGTTTCGAAATCACTACCACTACTGCAAGATGCTGCTAGCGCAACACATGAATCAGAGACTCTTCAACGAAATTGTGTGTGATGCATGCATCGCGAACGGTGTCATAATAAAACTATCAGCAATAAGACAAACTATGTGCGATGTTGGAGACATCAAGCACGATTCAGATTAGAGTTATATGTGCGATACGTGGCATATAGTTGATCGATACGAACTGTTTGCGATGAGCCTAAACAATAGAAATCGACAACCAGATCAAGGTGTGTGCAATATATGACATACAGTTTACTCGGATGAACTGTTTGCGATTACGCAACACAACATAAACGGTCAGCCAGATCAAGGTATGTGCGATAGACGGAATACAATTCACTCTGATTAACTGTTTACGATGAGCCAAGAAAATAAAAACGGTTCAACTTAACAAGATATATGTGATACACGACGAACAGGTCCATAATCAGAAATGTGTGCGACGACCCATAATAATATAGATGATTGTTGTCAATAAGCCGTGTGTGTTGTGGAAAACGCTTGTAGTATATAATTGTCATCGATTGATGAAATCATCACCGACAGGTTCCCTAGTTTAGTCTGTGCGTGATGTGATTTGCTATGTTTATTGAACAACAACATATATTACTTATAAGGAAATGATTGCATAAGCAAATTAAACATCCAATTACATAAGTGGCTAGTACACACATGACATTTGCACACAACAAATTAAACAATTGCATACATAATTAACTAGGATAAACGGTCATCTAATCATCATCTACTTCTTATTGTGACGCTTGCCGCCACTGCTCTGCTGGTGGCTTGATCCCTTGTCGATTACAGAAAGGAGGCACTCCCTCATGTGAACGATTCTCTTGTGCATCTTGTAGCATGTGTACATGTTCTTGGCCGCGAACTTGAGATGACCTTCATCCAATCTCCTCACCCAGGCATCGTGCCAGGCTGCAGGGTTTTTCTTGCCATCTTCCTTCATGTTTTTGTAGGTGGGGTCGATGATGGACGAGGCGAGGTCAACAAGGGGGTCCTTCTTTGTGCTGCCCTAGACCCTGTAGTGACCATGGATTTCGACAAGCTTCTGTCAGGCCAAGTCCGAAACCTCGAGCGCTTTTACATCATCGGCAATCTCCAGCGTAGCAAACTTGTAATTGGAACTGTTGACAAACCTAGTGAAACACTTGCAAGGCTTTGTGGTCAGGCAGTAGTGGTAGATGAGGATGTGATGACGCACACACAACTGGGCGACGATAACCTTCTGATCTTTCCCGGAAGGACTGTTGGTGTACTGGAGGTCGATGCTGACCTCTCTATACTTGTCATCCTCGGCGAGGACTGCTCCATGATGTTGATGGAGTCCTCCACGACGGCTGGGTCGATGGTGCACACCATCAAGAGGTCCTTACCCCTCACATGGGTGTCCACACGATGCACACCGAACTCCATTGGAGCGCCTCTAGATATTCTCTCTGTATGTGTCATCGTGGGTGTGCTTGTTGTGTTGTCGGGTGCAATTGAAAGGTTGAAGAGACTAAGGTTATAATGGCCGCAGAAGTTAATGAGGAAGTCGGACGGCCTAGAATATCGGCACGCCTGGATGGTAGTTTTTGTAGCGCGTAACTCCATCGTGTCGCACGTAACTGCGTCGTGGCGACGCGCGCGGCGCAATCGCATACATATGGGGCCCCCAACGTGATCGTGTGTCGGCCCCAACCGCTAGTAGAGCACGCGCGGCATGATGATATGTGGCATTTTAAATTATCCGAAATATGTAAGACAATTATTATCCGTTGCCTGTAAATTTGTCATTGTATTATTTTGTTCGTAACCTCGTAGGTACATGTATACGAGTCAAAAATAGGCTAAATTCATGTTCTCACTGAGGCAAGAACAAAACAATGCTAACGTTGAGCGGGGCCATGGGATCACAACCAAACACCCTCTGTCCAGGTGCATTAACCACATGTTAAAAGAATGGCTCGACTGCCATTAATGGAGAAGTTGTGAGCAAGGCGGACGGTAGGTGGAGGTCAACGTCAGAATCGGGGCTCCGCAGACCCAAAACAAGGTTTGAACTCTGGGGCGTGCATGAAGGGCTCCGATGGGCTATGGCTTGCTGCCCACTGCCTCACGGCCTAGCTCCGTCGTGCTTGAGCGAACGGAAGAAGAAATGAACACGATGATTTACCTAGGTTCAGGCCACCTTGCGGTGTAAGACCCTACTCCTGTTTGTGGTGGATTTCCTCGCGAGGAGGATGAGTACGAACTAGTACAAGGTTGAGTTGCCTCGCGAGGGCTCGAGGGGTGAATGGATCAAATGGGCTCTCTCCTCTCGACGGTGGAGCCTAGCCTATCCTTATACTCGCTCGGTCCTCTTCCCCCAAGGCTCTAGGCGGGAAGGGATACCACAACGGCCCATTTTGAAGAGGGATAGTAGTACACCTTATCCTGACTAAAGGTAGTCTTTGCCTGCAAAGCTTCTGATCATGACTCGCAGGTGGGCTCGGTAATGACCCTCGTCCCGACGAGTCCGTGGTCTTGGTCTCATTGCACTGGAATGGAAACTTTTGGAGGATTCCTTGGGAACCCGCGTACATCCTTGCCTCCTTAGCACCAAAGAGGAAAGTGTCCTTGCCTACGCCCGTTGGCACCCTCATGGCTCCGCTCGTCATGGCTCACGTCACCATGTGCCTCGTGAGGTTGGGTGGCGAGTATAGAAGTATCCGCCCCTCGGGGGGGCGGGGGGCTCGTGAGGCGGCCTCAGGAGACCACCCTACAGGAGGCCCTCAATAGGCCTTATTGTAGTTTGCCTTGCGAGGCAGAGGCCCTCTCGAGGTTCTTGCTCACGAAGTCCTAGCGCTGGGCCATACCGGGCCTTTAACAATGCCACGCGATGGGCCGCAGACAGATGGGCCTGGGTACCCCCGCTCCTAGAGCCCCGACATTAGCCCCTGAGCCCACAATGTGCATGGCCTTGCTCGGAGGCGGAGTCAAGGAGAAGGGGCAAAGCGGCATGGGGCCCAACCGCCTATGGGCCAGGCTTGGCGCGTGGCGCACGACGGGGAGTGGGATGCCCCCACTATCGGTGTCAAAACCGATCGATCTCGGCTAGGGGGTCCCGAACTGTGCGTCTGAGGATCAAAGATAACGGGGGACAAAGGGGGCATAATGTTTACCCAGGTTCGGGCCCTCTTAATGGAGGTAAAACCCTACTTCCTGCTTGATTGTCTTTCATGAGTATAGGGGTTACAAGATTTGATCTACCTCAAGATCGTAGTGGCTAAACCCTAGCTGTCTAGCCTATGTCAATTCTGATAGCCTCTACGCACTAAACCCTCCGATTTATATAGACACCGGAGGGGCCTAGGGTTGTACAGAGTCGGCTTGCAGAAGAAGGAAATTATACATCTGGACGCCAATCTTGTCATCCATGCATAGGAGAGTCCTATCCGTACACGGGGAAAGGTCTTCTATCTTGTATCTTCACGGCCCATCAGTCCGACCATATCACACAGCCCGGACACCCGAGGACCCCTTAATCCAGGACTCCCTTGGTAGCCCCTGAACCAGTCTTCAATGACGATATGTTCGGCACGCAGATTGTCTTCGACATTGTAAGGTGGGTTCCTCCTCCCGAATACTTCAAAGCAATCTTCTGAATAAAAGAACTGTATCGGGCTCTGCATGACAGTCACAACCCTCAACCATGAAGGCAAAATATTTAATCAAAATAATGTCTGTCAACTGACAACTTTTTTGGCGAAACGCCATGTATGGCCTCTTTAACATTTCAAACTGTTTTTTGACTCCCGCTTCGCGTTTCGAGGCGCGGCCTCTATTGACACATCTTGACAAAACAGAGATCGTGCCCGATTATCGCGGGATCCTCATTAATACGGTTTTGGGTAATCCAACCGTGCCATTCACACGACCCCTTGGGAATAGGCGAGTTTTAAGGCTTGAGGGGGGGGGGCTTGATATTCACTCCTTATATAAGTGGATAAAGATCCCTTTTTCTCCCCACACCTTCTTCCTTCTCCTGCTTTCCCATCCTCAAGCTCCAGCGCCCAAGCTTCAATCTTTCCCACCGCTACCAACCTCTCCAGTCATGTCTGGATCTGGCTCAAAGGGCAAGTGGGAGGCCTCCTCCATCACGGAGAAGGATGTCAAGGAGCTCCGGGAGGCGGGGTACCTGTCTGCGGACATCGCACACAGGCTCCCTGCCAAGGAGCAAGTTATCCCCACCCCTGAGCCCGGCGAAAGGGTTGTGTTCATCCCTCACTTACTTCACGGAATAGGGTTTCCCCTTCACCCCTTTTTCTGCGGCCTCATGTTCTATTACGGGCTAGACTTCCATGATCTAGCCCCAAATTCTTTCCTCCACATCTCAGCGTTTATCGTCATGTGCGAGGCGCTACTCCACATCCCCCACACTTCGGCCTATGGCTAAAAGTCTTCAATGTGAAGCCGAAGGTGGTCGACGGGTAGCATGCGGACTCAGCGGCGCCATGGTGAGCAAGCTCCCCAACACCACTTGGCCTAAAGGGGCCTTCGTGGAGACCGTCAAGGTGTGGCAACATGAGTGGTTCTACATCACTGAACCTCACGGCGCCAGGTGGGCCGCTACTCCCGAGTTCAGATTTGGACCCCCTATGCGGCTCGCGTCGTGGACCAACAAGGGTCTCGACTAGGGGTCGACCGCAGAAGTGCTGATGCTGCAAAAGTGCATCACAAACATGATAACCAAGAACACTAGTCTCACTAACGTGATTCAAGTGATGCTCTTCCGCCGGATCCTCCCTTGCCAACTTCGGTCTCTCCACACGTGTGAGTTCAATCCGGAAGGCCCACGGATCCTGCAGCGCTTCTTCGGCACAACACACGAAGAGATCTGGAAGCTTCTCTTCAAGGCCCAGAAAACATGGCTGAAGAAGACCGAAGACATCGGCCTTGACAGTGGGAATCCGGCCACTCCGATAAGTGTGTTATTCCCGAACATACCTTTGGTACATAATCCTTAGTCATAATGAGTTTTTCGTCCCTCTCACATGGCTGGATAGCAAAGGCGGAGAGGATTAAGTGTACGGCACCGCTGCCTGAAGATCCGGCCACGCCCTAGCTTACGAAGATGCTGGTTCTGGCGCCCTATCAGGCGCCAGAGAAGAAGGCCAAGAAGAAGAGCAAGGAGGCCAAGGGCGGCCTCCGCCATAAGGGTACTTCGGACGCAGTATCCGGAGAGACCGAAGTCCCCTCCTCCCACGAGGGAGATGAAGACGAAGAGGAGGAGGAGGTGGAAAGTGACTCTCCCCTCAAAGGGAGGAAAAAGAAAAGGGCAGCCTCCATAGACCCGGAAGATAACCCTCTCGGATGGTTCGGATTCAGATGCCGAACCCATCCCCAAAGGCCTTCCAGGGCGAAGCCCCTGGTCACGTCGTACATATTAAAAGATACATTACAAGTATTCGTTCCTTTATGTTTTCAAAATAACATATTATGTTGTGTGTATTTCAGCCCTGCTCGCGACCTCCCCCATCCTTTGTTATCTGAGGGGAGTTCCCTACCACCAAAGATGGCAGAGAGCAAGATGCCTCCGCGAGCCTCTCCGCCCATCATCGCGGATGACACCAAGGTGTTGTCCCGAAGGACCTCTCCAAGCCGCGGAGGGGTGGGCGAGGCTGCCACGACGGCACCCGAGGGTGAGGCCTCAGCTGCCGAGAACATGGGGTGCAACCCCCATGGAGACCGACGGCGGGGGCCCTGACCAGTCCGGCCCCCAGCCGAACATTATTCCGGAGACCCATATGGCTTCGAAATCGAGCGAGCAACCCCCTTTGAAGGAGGGGGGAGCGTCGACTCCGACGGCGACCTGCACTAATCTGGAGGCGGGGAATACTCTTGTGGAGGCACTACGACGTGCTGCCATCGTGGAGGAGCACCGCACCCTGATGGGCGCGGTGGTTGAGAAGGTTCAGTCTGCAAAGAGCAGGCTGAACAAAGCCTTCACCAGCCTGCTAACAGGCTTCGAGGTATGTGACGTAATACTCTTAGATGCTTTTCATATAATGAAATATGCCTATATATAGATAGTAGCCCCTGAGACTCTGTTCGGTTTTGAGAAAGGCCGAACAGAGGATCGAGTAGTAATCGCAGAAGGTAACACACTTCTCTATTGGATAACAGGCTTCCCTGTTGGCGGCGACCGCCTAGTGAA
>NC_041388.1:250774371-250794437 GCF_002162155.2 Triticum dicoccoides
GTGTCTAGAGGGGGGGGGGGGGGTGATTCGACACTAAGTGCCAAAAGTTGCAGTTTTTAATATTCTTAAGTTTAAGTGGAGTTTAAGCACAAGTATAACAAACAGAATACATATCAAGCAAGCATGCAATGAGTATATGAGCAGCGGAAAGTAAAACATGCAACTTGCAAGAATGTAAAGAGAAGGGTTTGGAGTATTCAAACGCAATTGGAGACACGGAGGTTTTTGTCATGGTTCCGATAGGTGGTGCTATCGTACATCCATGTTGATGGAGACTTCAACCCACGGAGGGTAACGGTTGCGCGAGTCCACAGAGGGCTCCACCCACGAAGGGTCCACGAAGAAGCAACCTTGTCTATTCCATCACGGCCGTCGCCCACGAAGGACTTGCCTCACTAGCGGTAGATCTTCACGAAGTAGGCGATCTCCTTGCCCTTACAAACTCCTTGGTTCAACTCCACAATCTTGTTGGAGGCTCCCAAGTGACACCTAGCCAATCTAGGAGACACCACTCTCCAAGAAGTAACAAATGGTGTGTTGATGATGAACTCCTTGCTCTTGTGCTTCAAATGATAGTCTCCCCAACACTCAACTCTCTCTCACTGGATTTGGATTTGGTGGAAAGAAGATTTGAGTGGAAAGCAACTTGGGGAAGGCTAGAGATCAAGATTCATATGGTTGGAATGGAATATCTTGACCTCAACACAAGTGTAGGTGGTTCTCTCTCAGAAAATGTGTATTGGAAGTGTAGGTATATTCTGATGGCTCTCTCCACGAATGAAGAGTGGGTGGAGGGGTATATATAGCCTCCACACAAAATCTAACCGTTACACACAATTTGCCAAACTCGGTGGAACTGAATGGTTAAACTCGGTCGGACTGATTCAGCAAACCTAGTGACCGTTAGGATTTTCCGTGGGACTGAGATGCAACTCGGTAGGACCGATATGGTTAGGGTTAGGGCATAACGTAATCTCGGTGTGACCGATTACACAAACTCGATGGGACCGATTTTGGTAATAAGCTAACCAGAGAGTTGGTCAGGCAAACTCAGTGAGATCGATTACACAAACTCGGTGGGACCGATTTTGGTAATAAGCTAACCAGAGAGTTTGCATCGTAATCTCGATAGTACCGATTGCTCAAACTCGGTGAGACCGATCTTGGTAATGGACATACACAGAGAGATTACAATCCATTCTCGGTGAGACCGAGATCCCTATCGGTGAAACCGATTTGCTAGGGTTTGTGGCAATGGCTATGACATCTGAAACTCGATGGCATCGGATAGATAGAATTGGTGGGGCCGAGTTTGACTTTTGGTTTAGGTCATATGTGGATGTGGGAAGGTAGTTGAGGGTTTTGGAGCATATCACTAAGCACTTTGAGCAAGCAAGCCATTAAGCAACACCTCATCCCCTCTTGATAGTATTGGCTTTTCCTATGGACTCAAGGTGATCTTGGATCACTAAAATAGAAAATGTAGAGTCTTGATCTTGAAGCTTGAGCCAATCCTTTGTCCTTAGCATCTTGAAGGGGTTCCACATCCTCTAGTCCATGCCACTCCATTGTTGAACTTATCTGAAACATACTAGGTAAAAGTGTTAGTCCAACAAGAGATATGTTGACATTAATTACCAAAACCACCCAGGGAGCACTTGTGCTTTCAATCTCCCCCTTTTTGGTAATTGATGACAACATACATCAAAGCTTTAGATAAAGGTATAGAGAATAGCAAGTAAAGCTTTGGAAACAGATGTAACATGCATAGGCTCCCCCTACATGTATGCAATCATGTGAATATTGAATATAGGAGCATGTGAATGCGTAAACATGACAGAGTAAGCAATGTGTTACATGTATCTTGGCTATATGCATCAGAGCAAATGATGTGAATGTGAGAAATGTACCTTCATGCTCATGAGTCCTTCTTGCAAACAGTATGTACATCAGCAAGAACTTCTCGTTCACATGACTGTGATGCATATACTTACCTTGTGGTCTTGAGTTGGCTTAGGATGGGATGAACCTGCGCAAACAAGGTTAAATAACACAGATACACCTACTGACCAGAGCAAGCAAGAGAAACCACAAGAGAACCAAGACTGGGATGACACGTAGAGTGAGTACTAAGTACCACATTGGATATAGACATGTCCCCAAAGGTAAAGATATGCAATAAAATCAGAGATTTCCTTCCCTTAGATGTCTTGCTCCCCCTGAATCTGCATGGGATATTGGGAGAAGATAGGGAACAGAAAATCAAAGTAACAAACAAGGAACAACAGAGCTTGAGCTAAAGCAAGCAACCAAACATGTCTTTCCCCTCTTAAAGACATGTGACATCTCTCCTCTTGAACACCAAGCATCTGGGGTCTTTGATGATACTACTTTCTCCCCCTGAGTATTCTCTCTTTCTCCCCCTATATGAAGGATTAAGCTTTGATGTGATCTCTCTCTCCCCCTTTGACATCAATTTCCAAGAAGGGCTCTTCTGGACATGTGATACAAATGGGTTGGTCCTCGAGTCACAGAGCAAAGCAGCATGTCTAATATGATGCTGGTAGGGGACAAGAATCATTGAGTGGAGCTGGAGCAAACAGAAATCAGGAATAAGTGGCAAGTTGGTTTTCCTGTGATGGAATCGGTGACTCCGAGTTGTGTGCTTCGGTTGCACCGAAAGATTTCGGTTGGGCCGAAGAGAACAAACCGGTGTGACCGAGTTCATTGGAGTGAAACCACTTTTCACCTCAGCTCACTAGACAAGTAAGATCTCACAAGGATATGCAAGGAATTTACTGAAAGATTTGCAATGAATTGGATGCAGAAAATGCAGAACAAAAAGGAAAGAAAAGAAACTAAAAGTTCTAGATGAAGTTGTTTTTTTGAAAGGGGAAACAAATATGCAAATGCAAAAGCATGGAGAAACACTAGAGAACTTCATCTAGAAATGGTCAGTGACAAAGTCACCTATGTTAGAGTATATTGACTTAGGAGTCAAGTGAGAGTACTTGATCATAGGTCATACTCATCATTTAAGCTCAAAATGGGGTTACCATTTTTCGTTTAAGCATCTTGATGTATTCACATCTTGTCGAGTTGCTTTGGCTCATGACTTGGAGTAAAGCTTCTCTAAGATGAAATAACATACCTTGGGTGGTGGTGTTGATCTTGATCATGTAGTTGAACTTGTGTGGGTTGCACAAGGTTGATGTAGTTCATCAAGAGTTGGGAGCACCGCTTGGAGTTTGAGTTCATATACCTACATGGGTTAGCTTTTCAAGGAAGAGCACTTGTGTATCCAAAATGACAATCATGAGACTCAACATAGAATTTGCCAAAGGATATGTTTGATTGGTTTCGTGCTTCCTTGTCTTCAACCACCATTGTGTAGAGACTTGGTGATGTAGAGATTGCTCAAGATGTGAGTGAGTTGCAATCTCATAGATTTAGATTCAACCAAGTACCTACACGGGTTAGATAACATGCAAGGTACAAATATATCCAAGACATATGAATAGCATCATAAGAGAAATATCAAGGATTAGTCATAGGCTCATGCCCCGCATGTATCAAATGGAGTTTCTACTCCAAATTTGAAGCATCAATGATGTTCAATTCACCTGTCAACCTGCAAAACACTTTCT
Source organism: Triticum dicoccoides (assembly GCF_002162155.2). Taxonomy (NCBI): domain Eukaryota; kingdom Viridiplantae; phylum Streptophyta; class Magnoliopsida; order Poales; family Poaceae; genus Triticum; species Triticum dicoccoides. The sequence goes on from NC_041388.1 coordinate 250,778,019, forward strand.
CATCAAGTGGTTTAGTGAATATATCCGCTAATTGCTTATCAGTGCGAACATGCTTAAGGTTAATGTCCCCTTTGGCAACATGATCTCGAATGAAATGATGACGAACTTCAATATGCTTAGTTCGAGAATGTTGCACGGGATTGTGAGCAATCTTAATAGCACTTTCATTGTCACATAGCAATGGAACATGTTTCACATATATCCCATAATCTTTAAGAGTTTGGGTCACCCAAAGTAATTGAGCGCAACATGAACCAGCGGCAATGTATTCCGCTTCCGCGGTGGATAAGGATACCGAGTTTTGTTTCTTGGAAGACCAAGACACAAGAGATCTACCAAGGAATTGACAAGTACCCGAAGTGGATTTTCTATCAACCTTGTCTCCGGCATAGTCCGAATCGGAGTAGCCAACAAGATCAAAAGAGGACCTCTTGGGATACCAAATGCCAAAATCTGATGTATGGATTAGGTATCTCACTATCCTTTTCATAGCCTTAAGATGACACTCTTTAGGAGCAGCTTGATATCGTGCACACATGCACACACTTAGCATAATATCGGGACGAGAGGCACATAGATATAACAATGAACCAATCATAGAGTGGTAAACCTTTTGATCAACCGGTTCACCATCTTTGGTCAAATCAAGATGTCCACTAGTAGGCATGGGTGTAGTCATACCTTTGCATTCTTGCATATTGAACTTCTTGAATAAGTCCTTGGTGTACTTCGTTTGAGAGACAAAGGTACCTTCCTTAGTTTGCTTGATATGCGAACCAAGAAAGAATTTGGGTTCACTCATCATAGACATCTCAAACTTCTCTGACATTAGCTTTCCAAACTTCTCACTAAAATGAGGGTTAGTTGAACCAAATATGATATCATCAACATAAATTTGGCACACAAATAGTTCTCCATTAACCCTTTTAGTAAAAAGATTAGAATCAATTTTACCAATTTCAAAGCCTTTTTCAATAAGGAACTTGGTCAAGCATTTATACCATGCTCTAGGAGCTTGTTTAAGACCATAAAGGGCTTTGTGAAGTTTGTAAATATGATTAGGTTTCTTAGGATTGACGAAGCCTGGAGGTTGCTTAACATAAACTTCCTCTTCGATTTTGCCATTTAGAAAAGCACTTTTAATGTCCATTTGGTACAAGGTGATATTATGGTGATTAGCATAAGCAAGTAAAATGTGAATGGACTCAAGTCTAGCAACGGGAGCATATGTCTCACCATAGTCCATACCTTCAACTTGTGTGTAGCCTTGGGCGACGAGACGTGCTTTGTTGCGAACCACTTGTCCATCTTCATCTTGCTTGTTGCGAAACACCCATTTGGTACCAATGATGTTGTGGTTGTTGTCGGGCTTCTTGACCAATGTCCACACTTGATCTCTCAAAGTTGTGTAGCTCTTCATGCATAGCGTTTATCCAATCCGGATCCTCCAATGCTTCTTCAACCTTCATAGGTTCAATGCTAGAGATGAATGAGTAATGTTCACAAAAGTTAGCTAAACGAGTTTTAGAGAGAGTGATTCTCCCGGTTTGGATATCATTGTAGATTTGCTCGACGGGATGATCCTTAGCAATTCTTGCTCGAACTCGTGAAAGCTTTTGCTTGGGTCGGGGTGGAACATCCTCTTCCTCTTGTGCTTCTTCTTGGCCTTCTTTATTGTTGACATTGTCGTTCTCTTGTCGTGGTGGAGAAGGAGGTTGTTGATGTTCATCTTGGTGTGCTTCCTCGTTTTCTTCATCTTGGCGTGTCCCACTTGTGGATGCTTCCGTATCAACTCTTGGTTCACCTTGTCGTGAGGTAGAAGCTTCCACTTGGATAGACGAGTTACTCTCCTTCACTTCTGTTGGACGAATCTTGCCAATGGACAAGTCTTGAATTGCTTCCGAAGGGTCTTTGTCTCCTACATCAATTGACAATTGCTCTACTTGCGAGCCGTTAGATTCATTAAACTTCACATCTACCGTCTCTTCAACCTTTCGGGTGAAATTGTTGTAGACATGGTAAGTGTGAGAGTTTGAGCCATAACCAAGTAGGAAACCTTCATGAGATTTAGGAGCAAATTTAGAACGACGATGCTTATCAAGAATGTAGCACTTTGAGCCGAATACTCGAAAGTATCCAACTTGGGGTTTGTTACCGGTGAAGAGCTCGTATGCCGTCTTGCCGAGTAGCTTGTGAAGACACAAGCGATTTGTTGCATGACAAGCTGTCTCAACCGCTTCCGCCCAAAAGTGCTTTGGTGTTTTGTACTCATCAAGCATCGTTCTTGCCATCTCGATAAGAGTCCGGTTCTTCCTTTCAACAACTCCATTTTGTTGAGGTGTGTATGTAGCCGAGAACTCGTGTGAAATCCCTTCTTCGTCAAGAAAGGTGTCCACATTTGCGTTCTTGAACTCCGTTCCATTGTCGCTCCGAACCTTCTTGATCCTCACGTCAAACTGATTTTGGGCCTTCCTAGCGAAGTTTTTGAAGATCTTTTGGACCTGCAATTTGTCATCAAGAAAGAACACCCACGTAAATCTTGAAAAATCATTAACTATGACTAGACCAAATGAGTTACCATCGAGACTCTTGTAGGCATTTGGACCAAAGAGATCCATGTGAAGTAGCTCGAGTGGTCTTCTTGTGGTCATGATGTTCTTCGCGCGATGACTTCCTCCAACTTGTTTTCCTGCTTGACAAGCACTACAAAGTCTATCCTTGTCAAATATGACATCTTTTATTCCAAGGATATGATCACCTTTAATAAGCTTATCAAGATTTCGCATACCAACATGACCTAGTCTTCTATGCCACAACCAGCCTTTAGAAGATTTAGCAATTAAGCAAGTTCTAGGTTGAGCCTTTTTAGTGAAATCAACAATGTAAAGATCTCCTCTACGTATACCGGTAAAGACCATTTTATGATTGTCTCTACGAAACACTTGGCAGTCTACTTCAGTAAATAGGACATTGAAACCGAAATCAGCAAGTCTAGATACTGAAAGTAAGTTGTAGCCAAGAGATTCAACAAGCATGACATTTTGTATGGAGCTATCATGTGAGATGGCCACCTTACCAAGGCCAACCACCTTACCCTTTGAATTATCACCAAAAGTGACATACTTTCGAGGGCCGTCATTTTCAGCAAGCTCACGGAACATGTCTTTATCTCCGGTCATATGATCAGTACATCCACTATCAAGGACCCATTCCTTTCCTACAGCCATGTAGCCGTGAAGATTTGCCATAAGACCAAAGTGTCTCATCGCATCATCGTGATCATAGTCACTATCATCATCATCATCATCCTCATCCGAGTATTCATGTTCAACATCATCTTGTGATTGATCAATTCCTAGAGAGGGCAATTCATTAGATAAATGATCATTTCTATAGTTATCTTTATGAATTCTAATAGCTCTGGAAATGATATTGCTAATGATTCCAACATCTCCTTTGGCACTCGTAAGATTAGTAAGCTCAAATAAGCAGTCACCAAATTTGGGATCATTGGAACTCATCTTAATCAAAGCAATAGACTTATGGAGGATTTCATCTAGATCTTTCAAGGAGTAATTAGGAAAGAGTTCCTCCAGAAATTTCCATATGGTGTAGGCACACTTAAGAGTCGGCAAACATCCAATCAAGTTTCTAGGCAAGCCTCTAGTGATAAGATTAACAGTTCTAAGATTGGGAATCATGTCGATATCTTCATCTAGGGTAGGGTGCAAAGGATCAACATGAGGTGCACAAGGGCTAGTAATGTACTTTTTCAAATGATATTCATTGAAAATCTCAAGCATTTCATTTTTCCACTCATGAAAATACTCTCCATCAAGAGTAGGCACTCTATGTCTAAGACTCCCCAAAGTAGACACATCCATCTTCCTCCAATGGTGTTTAAACCAAGGCAATGGAGACCAAAGCTCTGATACCAATTGAAAGGATCGAGAAGAGGTGTCTAGAGGAGGGGTGATTAGACACTAAGTGCCAAAAGTTGCAGTTTTTAATATTCTTAAGTTTAAGTGGACTTTAAGCACAAGTTTAACAAACACAATACATATCAAGCAAGCATGCAATGAGTATATGAGCAGCGGAAAGTAAAGCATGAAACTTGCAAGAATGTAAAGAGAAGGGTTTGGAGTATTCAAATGCAATTAGAGACACAGAGGTTTTTGTCGTGGTTCCGATAGGTGGTGCTATCGTACATCCACGTTGATGGAGACTTCAACCCACGGAGGGTAACGGTTGCGCGAGTCCACGGAGGGCTCCACCCATGAAGGGTGCACGAAGAAGCAACCTTGTCTATTCCATCACGGCCGTCGCCCACGAAGGACTTGCCTCACTAGTGGTAGATCTTCACGAAGTAGGCGATCTCCTTGCCCTTACAAACTCCTTGGTTCAACTCCACAATCTTGTTGGAGGCTCCCAAGTGACACCTAGCCAATCTAGGAGACACCACTCTCCAAGAAGTAACAAATGGTGTGTTGATGATGAACTCCTTGCTCTTGTGCTTCAAATGATAGTCTCCCCAACACTCAACTCTCTCTCACAGGATTTGGATTTGAGTGGAAAGAAGATTTGAGTGGAAAGCAACTTGGGGAAGGCTAGAGATCAAGATTAATATGGTTGGAATGGAATATCTTGACCTCAACACAAGTGTAGGTGGTTCTCTCTCAGAAAATGTGTATTGGAAGTGTAGGTATATTCTGATGGCTCTCTCCACAAATGAAGAGTGGGTGGAGGGGTATATATAGCCTCCACACAAAATCTAACCGTTACATACAATTTGCCAAACTCGGTGGAACCGAATGGTTAAACTCGGTTGGACCGATTCAGCAAACCTAGTGACCATTAGGATTTTCGGTGGGACTGAGATGCAACTCGGTAGGACCGATATGGTTAGGGTTAGGGCATAACGTAATCTCGGTGTGACCGATTACAAAAACTCGGTGGGACCGATTTTGGTAATAAGCTAACCAGAGAGTTGGTCAGGCAAACTCGGTGAGACCGATTACACAAACTCGGTGGGACCGATTTTGGTAATAAGCTAACCAGAGAGTTTGCATTGTAATCTCGGTAGTACCGATTGCTCAAACTCGGTGAGACCGATCTTGGTAATGGACATACACAGAGAGATTACAATCCCATCTCGATGAGACCGAGATCCCTATCGGTGAAATCGATTTGCTAGGGTTTGTGGCAGTGGCTATGACATCTGAAACTCGGTGGCGCCGGATAGGTAGAATTGGTGGGGCCGAGTTTGACTTTTGGTTTAGGTCATATGTGGATGTGGGAAGGTAGTTGAGGGTTTTGGAGCATATCACTAAGCACTTTGAGCAAGCAAGCCATTAAGCAACACCTCATCCCCTCTTGATAGTATTGGCTTTTCCTATAGACTCAAGGTGATCTTGGATCACTAAAATAGAAAATGTAGAGTCTTGATCTTGAAGCTTGAGCCAATCCTTTGTCCTTAGCATCTTGAAGGGGTTACACATCCTCTAGTCCATGCCACTCCATTGTTGAACTTATCTGAAACATACTAGGTAAAAGTGTTAGTCCAATAAGAGATATGTTGACATTAATTACCAAAACCACCCAGGGAGCACTTGTGCTTTCACCTAGGCCGCTAAAGTTTCTGAACACAATCCGAAGCTGAAGTTGGCCGATGATGAGATCGACCGCATTAACAAGCGGTTCGATGAGGCGCAAGGTATGTTTAAAAGAGCTCTTATATGCCTGAAGTGATATGCAAATTCAGAGTTAAGCTCATGCACTTCTATGATTATGATTGCAGGTAACGCGGCCGAGGTCGAGACCCTCAAGAGCGCCCTTGCCCAAGCCAAGGAGCTGGCGAAGGCGAGCAAAGCGGCCACTGATAAGGCGGCTGCGGATTTAAAGACCAAACAGGTCGCCCGCCGCCAGCATGAGGAGAGGGTGGTCGAGGTAGAGCAAGAGCTGAAGGACGCCATCGGCAAGTGCGAGGCCTTGGAGGAGAAAGTGCGGCCCAAGCGGCCGATCTCGCCAAAGCCCTCCAAGAGGCCAAAGAGGCACGAACCAAGTCCCGGGCAGCTCGGGAGGAGATCCGTCAGGCCGAATAGATAACGGCTGGTAAGCCCTTTCTTTTGTAGAGTATATTTGGCTGTCAAAGATATGCCTTGCTCACTTGACTGTGGAGTTCTCTAGACGTCTTTGCGGATCTTCCGAAGAGTGCCCAGGAGGGGAACACAACGAAGAAGCTCTTCTGGTCACAGTTCCTGGCGCTGGAGCGTCCGACGCTATTGAACAACCAGATGATGCAACTGGTGAAGCTGCATAGGATGTCCGGCTTGGCCATGAAGGACGTCATAGTCCGACTTTGGCCGACCGAACCCATTCCTAGCAGCTACTTCGGCCTGGTGAAGCGACTCGCCGACGCACTGCCCCGAGTTGAAGCTGTAAAGCGCTCGGCGTGCATAGAGGGTGCGCGGATGGCCTTTGCTCGTGTCAAGATGCACTGGGAGAAGATGAAGGCCACCGTCGTGGCGACCGAGGGCCCACCCGAAGGCAAGGACCACCGCAAGCCGGAGTGGTATTTTAACGATGTCCTGGAGGGTGCCCGAAAAGTAGAGGGCCAATTCTCAAAGGATATCATGTTTGAGTGAATGTAATATATTTATCCAGACTTTGTGTTATGAACCAGGGCTTGTAATATATGTATGCTTTTATCTGAAATTACTTTCCTCTTGTGCGGCCGTTTTGTAATTCTGAGAGTTTGCCAGTCGTTGGCTTCAGCCCCCACGTAGATGCTACGGGGGTGTTCGGAATAGCGCATGATCACACTTGACCCAACATCTTGGTCCGTAAAGGAGGTGTGTGCGTAGCGAACCAAGCAATCAGACTATGCAGCTTTATCAGTTTCACTTAGCCATAGGAGTTTGACGGCGGGACTAAGTACTAGCCCCTGGTGTGTATGCGGCTATTCGTACTGGGATGCCTTAGGCACGTGACTGGACAAAGGCCAGTCCTTTGTATAATACAGAAGAAATTGCAAGAGATTTATAGCAAGTCGCCGAATCGCCTACCAGCTCTCGTCGTATCATGACAGTCAGTTTTCGGCTTTCTCTACTGAGGTGTTTGACCGGACGAACCAGAAACACAATCGCAGTTGTTCTCCCTTTACTACCCTAGCCATACGAGCGGAATGTAAGGTAGTAATCATAGGATCCGGGCAACCCAACTATTGACCAAAGACATGATTCAGAGCTGATGCATATAATTCAATATTCGGGACACCGAAGTATACTCTAGAAGTGTTTAGACTTTTTGAAAATATGTGTGACCGAATAGAGCCCCTGGCATTTAAGCCGTACCAAAGTATATATGGCAATCTGACGCAAAGAAGGAATACAGATTTATGAAATAAACCAATACCGAACAGGTGTTGGTGAAAAAATGGTTTTCCATTATAATCTAATTGATACGTCAAAACATGCTATTACAGATAGTACCATAAAGATCAAGGCTATTTTACATGTCGAGAATTTGTACACAAGGAGAAGCTATATACAGGGCCAAAAAAAGAGAAGGTATTCTTGAAGATTCCCTTGACGCCCTGCTGCACGTCTGCGCCGCTGTCGCCTTGGCGCCGAATCCTTTGAGAGGAGAAATCGATGATCGCGTGTATAGAAGGGGCCTGTGAAAGAGCCCTTGTGCGATCGTCAGGTGATTAGGTTTTAACAAACTTGTAATAGGAGGAAGAAAAAGGAAGGGGTTGAGGTCAAAATAGGGTTAAACCCCGCTATAGACCCTGCCCACATTGTGCCTCCATTGTTACCCAAGGTATTTTAAGTGCGTAGTTATGCACACGCGGTACATATACCGTAGTTAGATGGGGCGATCGACGGACGCGGAGCTGCTAGTCCAGCTTTGGATGCGCCGAGCTGTCATTCTGCAGAGTAGACCAGACTCGTTTAACAGTGTCCGGGGGCTTGATGGACGATGAAATGTTTGGCTTGATGAGGCTGCTTTGTACCTCGACTGCGAGGGCTGCGGTACGCTCCTCAGTACGGAGGGAGCGCTCCATATTTCCATTGACTATTATGACGCCGCGTGGTCCGGGCATCTTGAGCTTTAAGTAAGCATAGTGCGGGACTGCGTTGGAGCGTGCGAAAGCGGTTCGTCCGAGCAGCGCGTGATAACCACTGCAAAAGGGGACAATGTCGAAGATCAAGTCTTCGCTCTGGAAGTTATTCGGTGAACCAAAGACTACTTCCAATGTTAATGAACCCGTGTAGCAGGCCTCTACGCCTGGTATCACTCCTTTAAAGGTGGTGTTACTAGGCTTGATTCTTGACGGGTCAATACCCATTTTACGAATAGTGTCTTGATAAATCAAGTTAAGACTGCTGCCGCTGTCCATGAGGACTCGAGTGAGATGGAATCCATTGATGATTGGATCGAGGACCAGGGCTACCGAACCTTCGTGATGGATACTGGTCAGGTGGTCCCTACAATCGAAGGTGATTGGGCAAGCCGACCAAGGGTTTAATTTTGGGGCGACCGGCTCTATGGCGTAGACGTCCCTTAGTGCACGCTTGCGCCCCCTCTTGGGGATATGAGTGACGTATATCATATTCACTGTTTTTACCTCAGGGGAAAATTTCTTCTGCCCTCTGTGTTCGGTGGGCGGGGCTCATCATCATCCTCGCTTGGCGGCCCTTTCCCCTTATGTTTGGTATTTAACGTACCGACCCGTTTGAAGACCCAACAGTTTCTGTTGGAATGATTTGCAGGCTTGTCGGGGGTACCATGAATCTGACAAGGCCGATCGAGTATTTTGTCTAAATGGGATGGGTCGTCCCTGTTTCCTTTGAATGGCTTCTTCCGCCGACCAGGTTTAGAGCTGCTGAATCCGGCGTTGACAGCTGTGTCTTCGGTTTCTTCATTGTTGTTCCGACGTTTGTGCTTGTTATGTCGCGGCCGTCTGTTGCCGTTCCTGGCTTTAGAGGTGCCGGGGTCGCTGGTACTATTGCTTCTACGAGCTAACCGTCTGTCTTCTCCCACGCAGAAGCGGGTCATGAGTGCGGTAAGAGCTGCCATAGACTTTAGCTTTTCTTGGCCAAGGTGTTGGGCGAGCCATTCATCGTAGACGCTGTGTTTAAAGGCTGCTAGGGCTTCAGCGTCCGAACAGTTGACGATTTGGTTCTTTTTAATTGAGAACCGAGTCCAGAGTTTGCGGGCTGACTCTCCGGGTTGCTGGACTATGTGACTAAGGTCATCGGTGTACGATGGCCGGACATAAGTACCTTGGAAGTTATCTCGAAATGCATCCTCCAAATCTTCCCAGCTGCCAATAGAGTTCTCTGGGAGGCTGTTTAGCCAGTGCCATGCTGGTCCCTTTAGTTTTAGTGGGAGATATTTAATGCCGTGGAGATCATCGCCGCGAGCCATGTGAATATGAAGAAGAAAATCTTCAATCCATACCGCGGGATCTGTCGTTCCATCGTATGCTTCAATGTTCACGGGTTTAAAACCTTCTGGGAACTGGTGCTACATTACCTCATTGGTAAAGCATAAGGGGTGTGTGGCACCTCTGTATTGGGAAATATCACGACGAAGTTCCGATGACATCCGTATTCGGTTTTCAGCCCGGGTGAGGTTATGCTTCTCGTGACAGGCTTGATGGCCGTCATCTCGCGTTGGAGCATGCGCCCTTGATCCATAGATTGATCTGACCTGACCGGCTCTATTGTCCAGGTTATAGCGTAAGTCGTAGGTGTAGCCCGGAGTTGCTACCTCTTTGCCTCGACGGCGAGGTGGTGCGGGCTGGTGTTCGGCATAAGTAGCCGCTTTGTGTCGCCCATGTGGTGGTAAGTCTGGTTCATTAGCATGATTATATCTTGACGGTATTGGCTGAAGGGCCACGTCATCGAATTGTGGCAGTAACCGACGTTTTGGGTAACTCTTTGTTGGGTGCTTGACGGTGTCCTGGACTAGGGGGTACTCATCATGTCGTCTCCCGGTCAGTTAGATTGGGCCGAGGACCCCCATGGCCGTATACTCATGTGCCAGTTCGGACAGCTGCCGCATACATGGAAGATTCCACAAGACTTGGTGATCAAGACAAGGACTCCTCTCCACCGGCGTATTCGGCTAGGACTCTTGTTATCCTAGGCCTCGGATGCATTATATAAACCGAGGCCAGACTAGTCGATAGATGATATACAACAATCATACCATAGGCTAGCTTCTAGGGTTTAGCCTCTATGATCTCGTGGTATATCAACTCTTCTAATACTCATATCATCAATATCAATCAAGTAGGACGTAGGGTATTACCTCCATCAAGAGGGCCCGAACCTGGGTAAACATCGTGTCCCCCGCCTCCTGTTACCATTGATCCTAGACGCACAGTTCGGGACCCCCTACCCAAGATCTGCCGGTTTTGACACCGACATTGGTGCTTTTATTAAGAGTTCCGCTGTGTGATCAGCAAAAGGATCAATGGCTTGCCCGCAGGTCAACTGCGACGCCGGCTTCTTCGTCACCGGCTCGGCCGATCACCTTGGCTGGACCGAGGACTATGCCCTACCTCCGATCGTCATGTTCGGATAAGGGCCTTCATCAACATCAACTCCGATCTCTATCAAGATCATGGAGGAATCATCCAGGGAGCCCGGGGGCTCAACGTCAACATTTCCCTCGGGCGACCGTGCTGTTTTTCTGGACAGCGAACTCGTATCCGCCGCCACTGCCTCCTCAAGTGTCGTTTTAACGATTGCTTTAGTGGAATTGTGAGGAATTGAGTCTACAACAACCCTGGAAAAATTCGTCGAGTTCCTATGAAGGAATCTCTGGGAATCCGTGATATACCGGAGCCTTATCAAATCTGGACGGGAATCTGGACGAGTTTAGGGCGTGGTGTCCAGTTTCTAGCTCGGACGTCCGTTGGAAGATCCAACCGTTGATCGGCTATGAAATTCCCATATCTACGACCCCTCAAAATTTTAGCTCGATCCGACCGTCCAAACTCCGGAAACCTTCCGATTAGTGCATCACTTTTCAGATTTGTTTCCTGCGCGAATACGGATCGGACCCGAATTCATATTTCTTTATGAACGTGATATGGGACAACCTTCTTAAAGGAATTTGCTCATAGAGTACTATGCATTGTTTTTAAACACGTGCCCAGAAAATTTTAAGCCTCCTCTGAGGTAATCTTCACTATCATGCTGGCGTCAAACCAGTTCGGCAACACCGCTCCACGGCTGCCGACCTGCGCTAGACACATCGTCACCTTTTAAGCCGAGCTCAACTTCTCCGGATCATCATCTCAGTGAGCGAACAAGAGTTTGAAATCACCAAGGATAAATCATCACCAACATCGCCGCCCCACGGATTACACGGAGCGGGAACACAGGCATCGCCGCATGGCCACTTCATCAAACCGGCATTGTCCGCGTCACAAGTTACGACTGCGTCGGCATGGCCGCACTATTGCTTCTTCAAGCCAATGTACATCACGCCGAACTGCTTCAACACCTCGGCTGACACGGCAGCTGTCGGTGTCAAAACCGGCGGATCTCGGGTAGGGGGTCCCGAACTGTGCGTCTAAGGCGGATGGTAACAGGAGGCAGGGGACACGATGTTTTACCCAGGTTCGGGCCCTCTTGATGTAGGTAAAACCCTACATCCTGCTTGATTATTCTTTATAATATGAGTAGTACAAGAGTTGATCTACCACGAGATTGAAGAGGCTAAACCCTAGAAGCTAGCCTATGGTATGATTGTATGTTGTCCTACGGACTAAAACCCTCCGGTTTATATAGACACCGGAGGGGGCTAGGGTTACACAAGGTCGGTTACAAAGGAGGAGATATACATATCCGTATTGCCTAGCTTGCCTTCCACGCCAAGTAGAGTCCCATCCGGACACGGGACGAAGTCTTCAATCTTATGTCTTCATAGTCCAACAGTCGGGCCAAAGGATATAGTTCGGCTGTCCGGAGACCCCCTAATCTAAGACTCCCTCAGTAGCCCCTGAACCATGCTTCAATGACGATGAGTCCGACGTGCAGTGTTGTCTTCGGCATTGCAAGGCGGGTTCCTCCTCCGAATACACCACAAAAGAGTTTGAATACAAGGATAGTGTCCGACCCTGCAAAATAAGTCCCACATAACACCGTAGAGAGAATAATATTTCCACAAATCCAATCTGCTGACATGTTTTGGCAGCATGACATCATGCCGTGGTCCGGTAATTATTCAAACCGTTTTTGCTTAACTAGCCCCGCACATAACGCGAGGCGGTTTCTTGACACGTCTTGTCAAAGCAGAGATCGTGTTCCCCCTTATTATGGGATTCTCATCAATACGGACGTGGGTAACCCAACTGCACCATCAATTACGGTGCTTGGGGGATAAGCGAGTTTTACCAGGCTAGTGGGGGCGCATAGTTTAGTCCGCCCTTATAAAGGGATAAGATCTCACCTTTTTCTACCCACGCCTTCTTCCTCCTTACTCATCCATTCTCGCGCACTCGAGCTCCAGCGCCCAAGTCCGCATCCTCCTCCTCAACTCTCTGCAAACATGTCCGGAGCGGGAGGCAAGTGGATGCCTCCTCCGTCACGGAGGGGCACATCAAAAAGTTGCGTGGAGCCGGATACTTAGCCGCGGACATCGTGCACCGGCTGCCAGCCGCGGGGCTGGTCGTCCCTACCTCGGAACCTCACGAAAGGGTTATTTTCCTCCCCCACTTCGTCCGCGGATTGGGGTTTCCCCTCCATCCATTCGTCCGCGGCCTCATGTTCTACTACGGGCTGGACTTTCATGATCTGGCCCCGAATTTCATCCTCATCATCTCAGCGCTCATCGTCGTGTGCGAGGCTTTCTTCCGCATCCGGCCTCACTTTGGCCTATGGCTGAAGACCTTCAATATCAAGCCAAAGGTTGTAGGCGGCCAACAAGCGAAATGCGGCGGATCCATGGTGGGCAAAATGCCCAACGTTGCATGGCTCGAGGGCTCCTTTGTGGAGACCGTAAAGGGGTGGCAATCGGGGTGGTTTTACATCACCGAGCCGCACAACACCAACTGGGTGGCGGTCCCCGAGTTTCGATCCGGAATTCCCACGCGGCTCACTTCCTGGAAGGAGAAGGGCCTGTCTTGGGGTTCATTGGTGGAGCTGGACGGACTCCAAAAGTGTATCTGGAACATGACAAGCAAGAAACTTAAGCTTGTCAACATAGTCCAGGTCATGCTCTTCCGCCGGATCCTCCCGTGTCAACAACGGGATTTCAAGTTATGAGAGTTTGACCCGGCCCGGCACCAGACTCTAAGCTAGCTCTTTGACACGATGCACAAAGACGTCTGCAGGGTGCTGTTCAAGGGCGTCGAGGTCCCTCCCTCTCTCACCGAGGACCGCGGGCTAAGCGCGAAGCGCCCTGCGAATCCGGTAAGTTATGTACATCTGGTAGGATATTTATTTCCCATAGCTTAACCATGTGTGGGGTCTGAGCTCATATGCCTTTAACAGGACTGGGTGGAGGCATCGGAGCAGATTGACTGTCCGCCCCCCTGCCCGAAGACACCGCGGACGCTCTCCTGGCAGAGATGCTGACTCTGGCTCCTTATAAGGTGCCGGAGAAGACCAAGAAGAAGGCCAAGGGAACCCGAAAGAGTTCCCGACGCTAGGTGGTATCGGACTCATCGTCCGATAACTCCGCGACGCACTCCTCCCATGAAGACGATGAGGAAGATGAAGATGCTCCCCCTCTAGCCGGGGAAGACAAGAAAAGGAAGGCCGCCCCGACCAGGGAGGCCGAAGGGTCCAAGAAGGGAAGGACTCTTCTTCCGGACTGCTCCACCACCGCCGCCGAAGGCGAAGACGAGTGGCTGCTCAGGGCCAAGCCCCTGGCGAACTCGTAAGTATTCGGATACCAGAGTAACTCATAGCATACCTTTGTCGCACTGCTTCTCCTAACGCCGAATATGATTATGCAGACCGCCCCAAGCCCGTATCGACGTATCCTCATCGGACGGCTCCTTGGATTCATTGGATATGGATAGCGATCCACTTCCGACCGCCTCCTCCCCTTTCCCTATGGACAATGACGAGGTATTGTCTCAAGGGGCACCGAGCCGGGGGGAGTGTCACGATCGGTTTTCGAATAAAAATATTTATTGAGAAACCAATCTTTTGAGTCCAGTATGAGAGAAATCCTCCTCACTGGTAGACAGATTCTTGATACAATAAGCCAGTAGCATAAAATATATTATAGGGTCGAACTACGGTTGCTCAACCAAATTATTACAAGCACGCCAATAATTATACATAATGGCGGACATGACACAGTGGTGTGGAGGCATACTACTGACTCGAGGATAGGGCGGTGGTGGAGAAACACAGCGGGGAGAGAAATACAAGACTCTAAGTCTGTCATCTCATCGAGCGTCGAGGTGAGGCTCGATGAATTTATTTGGTAGCGGAAGCGGATATAAAACAGTGACCAAATCCAGGGTCGCACGAGACTGACTGGGACTCCTCTAAGTGTCTGACTCACTATAAAACTCTTCATCCATGAGATCGCCTTCGCCAGCATCTGGCCAAATCAACAAGCCAGTGAGTACTTTGAAAGTACTCGCAAGACAGTTCGGACGTAAGATATAACAAATGCATGCATGGATGCGTCATGATTAATTCACCAATGTACATTTAAAAATTAGCATAACAAGGTAAGTAAAAGGGAAACGGCGGTAGTCCGCCTGAAATCCCAACAAAACATAAATAACTACCGATCGTGTGTCTGAAGCGACGCCTCGAAAGGTGAACAAATAAATATAAGGAAATGATGCCACAGTCGGGCGTCTTAGCGACACCACATAAAGGGCTTTAAAAGAAATACCATAGTCGGATGTCGGGGCGACATCACAGAAAGGGCTTTTAAAAGAAATACCACAGTTGGACATCGGGGCGACATCACAGAAAGGGCTTTAAAAGAAATGCCACAGTCGGACGTCGGGGCGACATCACAGAAAGGGCTTTAAAAGAAATGCCACAGTCGGACGTCGGGGCGACATCACAGAAAGGGCTTGAAAAGAAAGTAAAATACAACAATGCCACAGTCGGACGTCTGAGCGACATCGCATAAAGGGCTTTTATTCACAAGTAAATAATACTCATAATAAACATTTAATTCATGAGAATAAATGGGTTAGTCCATCCACAAGAATAATCATTTAACCGGAATTAGCACTCATGCGAATCACCGGAGTCTCTGCCATCAAAACTGACCTTTGATTAGGATAAGATAATATCGATCTAGGACAGGGAATAGATGATTTGGAGGAATATATGACTCTGCAGAGTTTGTACAAAATTTTTCCCACAGCCAACGGATTTCCGTAGTTACGAAGGACTAGTTCCGTTTACGGTATTTCGGAAGAAAACACAGCTAACCAGTACACACCCATCCTACCTCTCGATGCTAGGAATCACCCTAGACATCGTCCAAGAAAAACTTTTGAGACGGGGAGATCACAATCTCGAATAGCATGGGATCAAATTTATATACGCGCGCTCTAAGGGGTGCCCCCCTCTCGGTCCCAACCGGAAACACCCATGCCCCCTGACCGGATGACTGGCTTTAATCCAGGGCCATGGAACCATCATCACGGCCTCTCCTTTTGGTGTGTACCAGAAAAGCGGTTTGCAACTTACTAAACCATACTCCTTGCGGAAAACATGTGGTAGTACAGGGAAGGAAATGAGAGGAACTGGACCGTTACGGTTTGACACTGAAGTCACATAGTCTGGCATAAGACTGGCATGCTACGACACTGCCATCTTACCCATCCTCATGCCAACACATGGCCATTCATACTCACATCCATCCACTTATGGATCATTGAACTCACTTACCTCAATATTGCATAAAATAACGTTCATCGATATGCTCCTCAACATGCCATGAAACTAACTAAATGCAAAACATGCCAAGACACTCATCATATCAAAAGTTCAAACATGCTTGCCTGGTTCAGAGTAGTCGGAGCCTAGCTCGGTGAAGTTCGCGGCTCCGTCACCTCCTTCGGTATCTACAGTATAAAGAAAATATATGCGCTATCGTAAATACCAAGGAGTTCATAAAAAGTATTCCAAATATTTTTCAAATAAATCTGATAAAAAACTAGACAAAATTTTAAAGAGAATAGAAAAAGAATCAATCAAAAATACTTTTCTGATTAAAAATTATAAAGGTTTTTGCCCAGGGACTCATCTGTAATGAAACAGAAAGTTTCCAGGGGCTAGCTTATAAAAACAGAAACGCTTCGGCAGAAACTACGCCAGCCCAAAGGGAAAACGCATTTTGCCCGAAGGCGCTTTCAGAAAACGATTCAATAGAGAGGGCAGAGAGGCTGACGCTGGGGTCCCACTCGTC
>NC_041388.1:250794761-250804598 GCF_002162155.2 Triticum dicoccoides
GAGCCGCGGTGGTCGTCGGCGGCGATCCACGGCGAGGCAGGGGGATCGGAGGGTACCTCCGTGCTCAGGGCGCCATTCCGCGTCGGTTGGTGGTGGTGGTGGTCGCCGGCGAGTACCACGTCAACGGCGAGCTTTGCTCCGGCGGACGGCGGCTAGGGTGGTCGAGGGACTCGTCGGAGAGGGCTGCAGAGATCAAATTAAGGAGGGGGTTAGGCTCCTGGTAGCTAGAGAGGGTAACGGACGGGGTTTGGGCACCGGAGATGGCCTCACCGGAGCGAATCGTGGTGGAGGGCGAGGCGGATCGGGGCGGCCGGAGTTGGGGGAGGAGACCTCCTCGAGGACCTCCTAGTGGCCTGGCGGGGCGTTGGTGAGGAGTGGTGATTATGCGTGCATGAGGGTGAGCTCGGGGGCCCTTTTTATAGGCGGCCCGAGGCGGTTGCCGTGAACGGGGATCTCCGGTGAGTGATTACGGCGGTGCTGTGGATGTGCAGTGGGATTAGGGGCTTGGGCATCGTCGTTGAGGTCCACCGGTTCCATTTAGGTGCTAAACGGGCTGGGATTTGGTGCTATGGGCGAGCTCGACGGAACGGGGGTGGCGCGGCCCGTCGGCGGCAGGGAGCACGTTCCGTGCTTGCCGGGTCACAGCGACGGTGCCACGGGCGTGCGCTGGCATGGCAGGGACACGCGGAGAGCCAGGGGGTGTTGGGCGGCGCCGGGTGGCGTGGCGAGAGGGCTCGGGCCCTTGTTGGCCGCCACGGAAGGTGCAGCCACCGCAGAAGCTTCCAACGCCGGCGAGGCTCGCCGCTACCGACGCCAGGAATCGGCCAAGCGTGCATGCGGGGTGCTGGCCAGTGAGAAGAGGCTGCGTGCAACGCGCCAGGGCGCACTGTGGCCGCGTGATCGAGTCTGAAGAAGGGAAAACGACTGAATCTTCTGAACTTTCTGAATTTTGAACAGCAACAGTGCATGCAAGGTGCTCGACAGAATGAATTTGGCCTCTGGTGATTTTTCCTTGAGCTGATTTTTGGTGGAGTGGCTACTCATTGCTCCAGTAGGCTGCATGATTTTTGGTGGAATTTTTGGAGGAGTGTAGATATGAATTTCACCAAATTTGGCAAATCTGGTCCAAACTTGCAGAGACTGAATTTTGAAAAATTTGAAAAGAGGAGGAGTGGATCAAGATGGTTCTGGGTTGTGGGTACAAAGGACTATCCAGGAGAGTTGGTTTGAGGTCAAAACTCAAATGCAATAGGGTACTTGCTTTGAAAATCACTCAGGCTCCAAATAATTTTCAGAATTGATTTGAGAGGAAAAATAATTAGAATAAAATCCAAAACTTGCTTGGATTAGTTGGGACAGAGAACTTAGGTTGATCACAAGGAGTAGGGGAGGTTTTGGAGGGGTTTTATCACATGGGCAAAAATGCAAAGTCATGGGTGGTTTTCAAGATATGAAAATCCCAAGTTGTTCATAGAGTTTCATTTTAAAAGAAAAAGATTAAACTCCCGAAATGAATTTGAGAGGGAACCAACAGAGAAGAAGTTTCAAAAGGTCAAACACCAAAGTTTGAAAAAAATAAAATCCTTGCCAAAGCAAAGGAAGTTTTTAAGAGGAAGGTTTTTTGAAAAAAATAAAAAATTAAATTGCCTCTTTTCAAAAACCACAAAGTTTTTGATAAAAACCAAATTAAAATTTTGGAGTGTCACAACACCTACCCCCTTAGGAAAAATCTCGTCCCCGAGATTTCAGCTGATCCTTAAATAAGTGTGGATGCTCTGCCCGAAGAAAATCCTCGCTTTCCCAAGTTGCTTCACTGTCGTTGTGATTGCTCCATTGGATTTTGAAAAACTTGATGGTCTTCTGTCAGGTCCTCCTTTCAGACTCCTCTAATATTCTTACGGGACGTTCCCGATAAGTGAGGTCTGGCTGCACGTCAATGTTTTCATGGGATACTTGTTTCTCTGGGTTGCTTACGCACTTTCTTAATTGAGAGACGTGGAACACGTCGTGAATGTCGGACAAGTCTTCGGGTAAGTCTAGCTGGTAGGCTACAGTGCCTCTTCGTGCCACTATGCAGAATGGTCCAATGAATCTTGGTGCTAACTTTCCTTTAATCTTAAACCGTTGCAGTCCTCTCATAGGGGATACTCTCAGGTATACGAACTCACCGGGTTCGAAGCTGACCCTACGATGTTTCTGATCATAATAACTCTTCTGTCGACTTTGAGCGGTCTTAAGTCGGTCTCTGATTAGCTTGACCTTTTCCTCGGCTTCTCTGAGCATGTCTGGTCCGAAGATGCGGCTGTCTCTGGTCTCTGACCAATTTAACAGGGTACGACATCTTCGTCCGTATAAAGCCTCAAATGGTGCCATTTGTAGGCTGGCCTGGTAGCTATTGTTATACGCGAACTCGGCGTATGGCAGGCTTTCTTTCCAAATGGTTCCATATGTGAGGACACATGCTCTCAGCATGTCTTCTAAAATTTGGTTTACGCGTTCAGTCTGTCCATCAGTCTGTGGGTGGTATGCGGTACTGAAGGCTAGTTGGGTTCCCAGGGCCTGTTGTAAATGCTCCCAAAATCTCGAGATGAACTGAGTGCCTCTATCGGATATTATAGTCTTCGGGACTCCATGCAGACATACTATACGGGAGAGATAAATCCTGGCAAGCCTCTGAGTGGTGTGGGTCGTCTTTATTGGAATAAAGTGTGCCACTTTGGTTAATCTATCGGTGATGACCCATATGGCATCATTCCCGTGTCGTGACCGAGGTAGTCCGACAATAAAATCCATCCCTATTTCATCCCATTTCCACTCAGGTATTTTGTTCGGTTGCAGTAGTCCGGCTGGTCTCTGATGCTCAGCTTTTATGCGTTGACATGAGTCGCAACATGCAATGAAGGTGGCTATGTCCCTCTTCATACCGTGCCACCAAAATCTTTCCTGAATATCCTTATACATTTTGGTTCCTCCAGGGTGAATTGAATATGGAGTGGTGTGTTCTTCAGCTAAAATTTGCTGTTTAAGGTCTTCTATGTTTGGCACGCAGAGCCTTTCTCCGTACCATAATATTCCTTCATTGTCTATGACGAATTCTGAGGCCTTGCCCATACTCAACTTTCTTTTGATGCCTTCGATGCTGGTGTGACCGGGCTGAGCTTCTTTGATTTTCTCCACAAGGTTGGGTTGTATTTCCAAGTTTGATATGGTGCCTTTTGCTACCATTATCAAGTTGAGCTTGGCAAATTCTTGATGGAATTCGGGCCTCAAGCTGTGCAGATAGTTTTCGTCGGAGCTGGGGTTCCGACTAAGGGCATCGGCCACTACATTTGCTTTCCCTGGATGGTAATGGATACCAACATCATAATCCTTTACCAACTCCAACCAACGTCGTTGCCGTAAGTTTAGTTCTGGCTGTGTGAAAATATATTTGAGACTTTTGTGATCCGTATATATTTCACATCGATTCCCAAGTAAGAAATGCCTCCATTCCTTGAGTGCATGAATAACTGCTGCCATTTCTAAGTCATGAGTGGGATAATTTTCCTCATGCTTGCGAAGTTGCCTTGAAGCGTAGGCGACAACCTTGCCTTCCTGCATCAACACGCATCCGAGACCCTTTCTGGACGCGTCACAATATACTTCAAAATTCTTGTGTATGTCGGGTACAATTAATACTGGTGCTGTCGTTAACTTCCGCTTTAGCTCTTGGAAACTTTTCTCGCAGGCTTCTGTCCATTCAAACTTTTTATCTTTCTTGAGCAACTGTGTCATAGGCTTGGCTATGGTGGAAAATCCTTCAATAAATCTGCGGTAATATCCTGCCATTCCCAAGAAACTCCGTATGTCCGTTACGCTGGCTGGTGACTTCCAGCCAAGTACGGCCTTGACTTTCTCTGGGTCCACTGCGATACCGTCTTGGGTCAGCACGTGGCCTAGAAAGCCTACTTGTCTTAGCCAAAATTCACACTTGCTGAACTTGGCATACAATTGGTGTTTTCTTAGCTCTCCTAGCACAATCCTGAGATGTTCTGCGTGCTCTTCTGGTGTCTTGGAGTATACCAGAATATCGTCGATGAATACCACGACGAACTTGTCCATAAACTTCATAAATACTTTGTTCATGAGGTGAACAAAATATGCTGGGGCGTTAGTTAATCCAAATGGCATCACTGTGAACTCGTACAGTCCATATCTGGAGGTGAAGGCTGTTTTGGGGATATCTTCCGTTCGTACCTTCAATTGATGGTATCCTGACCTTAAGTCAAATTTTGAGAATACCTTGGCCTGAGCGAGTTGATCAAACAAATCGTTTATCCTTGGCATCGGGTATTTGTTTTTGGCTGTGACCATGTTAAGTGCTCGATAGTCAATACACAATCTCAGCGTTCCATCCTTCTTTTTGGCAAATAAAATTGGTGATCCCCAAGGTGAGGAGCTGGCTCGAATGTATCCTTTTTCTAGTAATTCCTTTATTTGCTTCTTCAACTCGATCAACTCGGATGGTGCCATTCTGTATGGTTTCTTGTATATGGGGGTGGTTCCTGGTGCTAGCTCAATGCGGAATTCTATTTCCCGGTCTGGTGGCATGCCTGGTAGTTCTTCAGGGAATACATCTGGAAATTCACACACTACTGGAACCTTGTTTAGCTCAGAAACGTCCACCTTATTTAATCTCGGTTGCCGGGGTATTTTTCCTTCCTTGGCTGATACTCTTATTGTCTTCCCTTGGTGGTGTGTGAGAATTACGGTCCTGTTGAAACAGTCGATAAAACCCTTATTGGTGGTTAGCCAATCCATCCCTAGGATGACATCCAGTCCTTTATTTTCCAACACAATAAGATTTGCGTGAAACTCCAATCCTTCGAACTCAATGACCACATTCTGACAGTAATTCTGAGTAACTTGCTGAATCCCAGGGGACTTGATGATCATGGATTTCTCCAAAGGAAGCATCGAAAAATTATTTTGCAAAGCAAAACTTTTCGAAATGAAAGAGTGAGAAGCTCCAGAATCAAACAAAACCATTGCAGGTATTGTGTTGACAGGAAACGTACCGAGTACGATATCCGGAGCATTTTGTGCCTCCTCTTTGGTTACGTGGTTCAGATGACCCTTCCTGTGGTTATTGTTGGGATTGAAATTGTTTCGTTTGGGCGCGGAATTGTTGCCGCCGTTGTTCGGCTTTGGGGTTGAATTCCTTGGCTTGGGGCACTGTTTGGCATAGTGCCCTTCTTCTCCACAAGCGTAACAAGTAACGCCGGGGCGATAGGTGAATTCCTTGTCCCTTGCATGAAAATTCTTGATTGGGCGTGAGACATTGCATGAGGATTTGTGTGTCCCACCCTTTTGAAAATCTGTCCTGCTTCGGTGATTGCGAGCATGATTAGTCTGGTCCCTTTTTCGCTTGCGGATATCTTCCAGACTGCGTCTCTCATTTTCCAGAGTAATGGCTTTGTCCACCAGTGTTTTAAAATCAGGAAAAGTGTGCACGACCAGTTGGCATTTAAGCGCGGGCGCCAGACCGTCAAGGAATTTCTCCATCTTCTTGATTTCAGTCATACGCTCTTCATTGGCGTAGCGGGACAATAGAGTAAATTGACTGTTGTAATCTGACACTGTCATGTTCCTTTGTTTGAGGTCATCGAACTCTCTCTTCTTGATTTTCATAATACTCTTAGGAATGTGTGCACCACGGAAACCTTCCTTGAAATCATCCCAGGTTATGTCACTTTCGTTGGGATGCATGTGCAGAAAATTCTCCCACCACGATGCGGCTGCTCCTGTGAGATAGTGCGGAGCATACAATACCTTCTCGGGGTCTGAACATTTTGCAACAATTAATTTTCTCTCCATATCTCGAAGCCAGTCCTCGGCTTCAAGAGGTTTGTCAGTGTGAGAAAATGTTTGAGGACGTGTCTTCTGTAGCTCAGATAACTTGGAATGCTGCTGATACTGTCCATGGTGATTTCCCATGTTGATGACTTGGTTCATCATTTCCCGATGTTGTTGCTGACTCTGCTCATAAAGGCGGCACATTTGTGAAAGTGCCGATTCACTGCCCTGTTGGCTTGACTGTCCCTGAGTGAACTCGTTGCTGGGTTGTGCATCAAAATTTTCCTCTGGTGGAATTGGCATGGAGCGAGTCCAAGGACGAGACATTTTTCACTCTGGGGATATATTTTGTAAAATCCATAAGAAAAGCGGAAAGAGTCGCAAAAACAATTCCAAAAAAATGCTTAAAGCTGGAAAATAAAACTAAATAACCCAGCTTACTTAAGAAAAACAAATCGAATTGCGCACGGAGAAGGACTGCTCATTACATATCTTACACGCGGGCGGTAATTATACAATACATCACTCAGGATATGCATGCATAATCCTGACATGTTATTTAGGCTAGTGCACTTCTCCAGATCCTACATGATGCACAAACAGGCTACTTCTCACAACCTATGTACATATCTTACAAAGCGGTACATTACATGGCAGCTAGGCGTACTCAGGCAGAGATGTTGACGACCTCCTTTGCCCTGCCGAGGGCGAGGCGTAGCAAGGTTGGGGACTCGACTTCCTCCTCGCTAATGGGCTCCATACGTGTAGTGTTGCGCAGAGTGGACGGAGCGGTTGCCAGGGGCGGAGCTACACGTACAGGAGTGGGCGCGAAGGGTGGTGCAGTGCGTGCTGAAGTGGGTGCAATGACTTGGTTGAATTCTTCGGTAGAAGGCATGCGACGAGTAGGCGTATAAGATGCTGAGGACGAGACCAAAGTCAGTGGCGGTGCGATGGGTAGGAGCTCCCTCCTGTTGGCAGCACAGCCATGAACTGAGTCCATGCGGGTAGCTACGAAGTCGTCCACCAGGTTGTCGAATGCTGCCTCCAGGGCCCGGAGATACTCAATGAGCATCTCAAAAGCCTCGTCTCGTTCTCCTCTGGGGCAGGAGTATGCGTAGTGACAGGTGTATGGCACATGGCATGGAAGATAGCGGTAGCGACGAGTCTTCATCACGGGGAGGACATCCCTGAGACGAGCTATCGCCTCGCGGGCTGCCATCTGCATAGCATGCCTCTTCGTAGGCATGGCTCTTCCCACGAACCGGAAGCGGCGTAACTCACCACGCCCTCCCTTGAACTGCACCGCGGCCTGGTGCATGGTCAGACTGTCGTTGACTCGGTGCTGGCAGAGTGTGAAGACTGGGTGCACAGATGGCCCCATCGCGACCTGAACGACGAAGGAAAGAAGCTTGACGAACCCACCGGGCACGTTGGCGAAGGTCTGAGGCTCGCAGCTGTTGTCGGCCATCTACAAAAGTAGGCAAAAATTCTGCATGGTCAGATCATAAATTTATGCTGACTGACAGAAAATGACTACAATTGCAAAAATATAAATTAGCTCTATCATGCTAATAACCAATTAGCGATCGCACCTAGTGGCTTCCTACAGTCAGCCTGGCTCTGGTACCAAGCTTGTCACGACCGGTTTTCCAATAAAAATATTTATTGAGAAACCAATCTTTTGAGTCCAGTATGAGAGAAATCCTCCTCACTGGTAGACAGATTCTTGATACAATAAGCCAGTAGCATAAAATATATTACAGGGTCGAACTACGGTTGCTCAACCAAATTATTACAAGCACGCCAATAATTATACATAATGGCGGACATGACATAGTGGTGTGGGGGCATACTACTGACTCGAGGATAGGGCGGTGGTGGAGAAACACAGCGGGGAGAGAAATACAAGACTCTAAGTCTGTCATCTCATCGAGCGTCGAGGTGAGGCTCGATGAATTTATTTGGTAGCGGAAGCGGATATAAAACAGTGACCAAATCCAGGGTCGCACTAGACTGACTGGGACTCCTCTAAGTGTCGGACTCGCTATCAAACTCTTCATCCATGAGATCGCCTTCGCCAGCATCTGGCCAAATCAACAAGCCAGTGAGTACTTTGAAAGTACTCGCAAGACAGTTCGGACGTAAGATATAACAAATGCATGCATGGATGCGTCATGATTAATTCACCAATGTACATTTAAAAATTAGCATAACAAGGTAAGTAAAAGGGAAACGGCGGTAGTCCGCCTGAAATCCCAACAAAACATAAATAACTACCGATCGGGTGTCTGAAGCGACGCCTCGAAAGGTGAACAAATAAATATAAGGAAATGATGCCACAGTCGGGCGTCTTAGCGACACCACATAAAGGGCTTTAAAAGAAATACCATAGTCGGATGTCGGGGCGACATCACAGAAAGGGCTTTTAAAAGAAATACCACAGTCGGATGTTGGGGCGACATCACAGAAAGGGCTTTAAAAGAAATGCCACAGTCGGACGTCGGGGCGACATCACAGAAAGGGCTTTAAAAGAAATGCCACAGTCGGACGTCGGGGCGACATTACAGAAAGGGCTTTAAAAGAAATGCCACAGTCGGACGTGGGGCGACATCACAGAAAGGGCTTTAAAAGAAATGCCACAGTCGGACGTCGGGGCGACATCACAGAAAGGGCTTGAAAAGAAAGTAAAATACAACAATGCCACAGTCAGACGTCTGAGCGACATCGCAGAAAGGGCTTTTATTCACAAGTAAATAATACTCATAATAAACATTTAATTCATGAGAATAAATGGGTTAGTCCATCCACAGGAATAATCATTTAACCGAAATTAGCACTCATGCGAATCACCGGAGTCTCTGCCATCAAAACTGACCTTTGATTAGGATAAGATAATATCGATCTAGGACAGGGAATAGATGATTTGGAGGAATATATGACTCTGCAGAGTTTGTACAAAATTTGTCCCACAGCCAACGGATTTCCGTAGTCACGAAGGACTAGTTCCGTTTACGGTATTTCGGAAGAAAACACAGCTAACCAGTACACACCCATCCTACCTCTCGATGCTAGGAATCACCCTAGACATCGTCCAAGAAAAACTTTTGAGACGGGGAGATCACAATCTCGAATAGCATGGGATCAAATTTATATACGCACGCTCTAAGGGGTGCCCCCCTCTCGGTCCCAACCGGAAACACCCATGCCCCCTGACCGGATGACTGGCTTTAATCCAGGGCCATGGAACCATCATTACGGCCTCTCCTTTTGGTGTGTACCAGAAAAGCGGTTTGCAACTTACTAAACCATACTCCTTGCGGAAAACATGTGGTAGTACAGGGAAGGAAATGAGAGGAACTGGACCGTTACGGTTTGACACTGAAGTCACATAGTCTGGCATAAGACTGGCATGCTACGACACTGCCATCTTACCCATCCTCATGCCAACACATGGCCATTCATACTCACATCCATCCACTTATGGATCATTGAACTCACTTACCTCAATATTGCATAAAATAACGTTCATCGATATGCTCCTCAACATGCCATGAAACTAACTAAATGCAAAACATGCCAAGACACTCATCATATCAAAAGTTCAAACATGCTTGCCTGGTTCAGAGTAGTCGGAGCCTAGCTCGGTGAAGTTTGCGGCTCCGTCACCTCCTTCGGTATCTACGGTATAAAGAAAATATATGCGCTATCGTAAATACCAAGGAGTGCACAAAAAGTATTCCAAATATTTTTCAAATAAATCTGATAAAAAACTAGACAAAATTTTAAAGAGAACAGAAAAAGAATCAACCAAAAATACTTCTCTGATTAAAAGTTATAAAGGTTTTTGCCCAGGGACTCATCTGTAATGAAACAGAAAGTTTCCAGGGGCTAGCTTATAAAAACCGAAACGCTTCGGCAGAAACTACGCCAGCCCAAAGGGAAAACGCATTTGCCCGAAGGCGCTTTCAGAAAACGATTCAATAGAGAGGGCAGAGAGGCTGA
>NC_041388.1:250805025-250857153 GCF_002162155.2 Triticum dicoccoides
GGGACGAAGCTCGTCAGCGCCTGAGAGCCGCGGTGGTCGCCGGCGACGATCCACGGCGAGGCAGGGGGATCGGAGGGTACCTCCGTGCTCAGGGCGCCATTCCGCGTCGGTTGGTGGTGGTGGTGGTCGCCGGCGAGTACCACATCGACGGCGAGCTTTGCTCCGGCGGACGGCGGCTCGGGTGGTCGAGGGACTCGTCGGAGAGGGCTGCAGAGATCAAATTGAGGAGGGGGTTAGGCTCCTGGTAGCTAGAGAGGGTAACGGATGGGGTTTGGGCGCCGGAGATGGCCTCACCGGAGCGAATCGTGGTGGCGGCCGAGGCGGATCGGGGCAGCCGGAGTTGGGGGAGGAGACCTCCTCGAGGACCTCCTAGTGGCCTGGCGGGGCGTTGGTGAGGAGTGGTGATGATGCGTGCACGAGGGTGAGCTCGGGGGCCCTTTTTATAGGTGGCCCGAGGCGGTTGCCGTGAACGGGGATCTCCGGCGAGTGATTACGGCGGTGCTGTGGATGTGCAGTGGGATTAGGGGCTTGGGCATCGTCGTTGAGGTCCACCGGTTCCATTTAGGTGCTAAACGGGCTGGGATTTGGTGCTATGGGCGAGCTTGACGGAACGGGGGTGGCGCGGCCCGTCGGCGGCAGGGAGCACGTTCCGTGCTTGCCAGGCCACGGCGACGGTGCCACGGGCGTGCGCTGGCATGGCAGGGACACGCGGAGAGCCAGGGGGTGTTGGGTGGTGCCGGGTGGCGTGGCGAGAGGGCTCGGGCCCTTGTTGGCCTCCACGGAAGGTGCAGCCACCGCAGAAGCTTCCAACGCCGGCGAGGCTCGCCGCTACCGACGCCAGGAATCGACCAAGCGTGCGTGCGGGGTGCTGGCCAGTGAGAAGAGGCTGCGTGCAACGCGCCAGGGCGCACTGTGGCCGCGTGATCGAGTCTGACGAAGGGAAAACGACTGAATCTTCTGAACTTTCTGAATTTTGAACAGCAACAGTGCATGCAAGGTGCTCGACAGAATGAATTTGGCCTCTGGTGATTTTTCCTTGAGCTGATTTTTGGTGGAGTGGCTACTCATTGCTCCAGTAGGCTGCATGATTTTTGGTGGAATTTTTGGAGGAGTGTAGATATGAATTTCACCAAATTTGGCAAATCTGGTCCAAACTTGCAGAGACTGAATTTTGAAAAATTTGAAAAGAGGAGGAGTGGATCAAGATGGTTCTGGGTTGTGGGTACAAAGGACTATCCAGGAGAGTTGGTTTGAGGTCAAAACTCAAATGCAATAGGGTACTTGCTTTGAAAATCACTCAGGCTCCAAATAATTTTCAGAATTGATTTGAGAGGAAAAATAATTAGAATAAAATCCAAAACTTGCTTGGATTAGTTGGGACAGAGAACTTAGGTTGATCACAAGGAGTAGGGGAGGTTTTGGAGGGGTTTTATCACATGGGCAAAAATGCAAAGTCATGGGTGGTTTTCAAGATATGAAAATCCCAAGTTGTTCATAGAGTTTCATTTTAAAAGAAAAAGATTAAACTCCCAAAATGAATTTGAGAGGGAACCAACAGAGAAGAAGTTTCAAAAGGTCAAACACCAAAGTTTGAAAACAATAAAATCCTTGCCAAAGCAAAGGAAGTTTTTAAGAGGAAGGTTTTGTGGAAAAAAAATTAAATGGCCTCTTTTCAAAAACCACAAAGTTTTTGATAAAAACCAAATTAAAATTTTGGAGTGTCACAGGGAGACGGTCTCGGAGGCACCTCAAGGCGACCTTCCGGACTCCAGGAGCAAAGGGAGCAAGGCTCCCCGGGGCTCCAAGTTCGGCTCTCAGCCAAACACCGCGCCGGAACCTCCAGTGGTTTCGGACTCGGGCAGGCGCTCCCTTCCAAAAGGGACAAGACGCCCGTGCCAGTGTCCTCTGTCCATCCAGAGGCACCGGACAACGTGCTGGGAGCGCTTCACGGCGCTTCCATCGACGAAGAGCACCACACTATTATGAGTGCGGTGATCAAGAAGGTCCGGTCCACCAAGAGCGAACTGACTGAAGCCTGTGCCAGCCTTCTAACAGGCTTTCAGGTAAGTATTTAAAATATAGGAAAAATATTACCGCATAGACAGTAGCCCCCGATGCTCTGTTTGGTGTTCATAAAGAAAAGCCGAATAGAGGATCAAATAATATCTGTAGGAGTCTAATATAAGTATGTCTATATGCGTATGCAGGCTTCGCTGCTGACCTCTGCCGCACTAACTGCGGAGGTCGCCGCACTGAAGCAGGACCTCGAGGGGTCCGAGAAAGAGCTCGGCCTTGCTAAGAGGCAGCTCGAGGAGAACAAAGGTAAGTAATACCTAGTCTATATATATATATATAAGATGCGATTGCAAAATGACAGGATCATCATGAATTTGCCAGGGGCCACGACCGAAGTGGCGACCCTGAAGCAAGCGCTGTCCGAGGTCGAAAACAAAGCGGCTCAGGAGCACACCGAGCGGGAAAAGCAAGAGGCACGGGTGGGCGAGGTGCAGTAAGAGCTCCAAGCTCTCGTGACGAAGCACGAGGCGTTGGAGCTTGACTCGAAGACGCGAGAGTCTGAGCTTGCCGCGGCCCTTGAGAGCGCAAAGAATGCCAAGGCTGAAGCCCAAAAGGACCTCTAGGAGATTGAGGCGATGAGGAAGATAGCGGCGGGTAAGGCATTCAATATGCAAATCAAGCATGTGAAAGTAAATTACTTGTTACTTACCTCGGATGCCGCAAAGTTTTACCAGGCCGAGGAGGGAAGCTCGACGGAGAAGCTGTTCTGGTCTCAGTATACTGGGACCGAACA
Organism: Triticum dicoccoides; assembly: GCF_002162155.2. Classification (NCBI taxonomy): domain Eukaryota; kingdom Viridiplantae; phylum Streptophyta; class Magnoliopsida; order Poales; family Poaceae; genus Triticum; species Triticum dicoccoides. Next base: position 250,807,835 of record NC_041388.1, read on the forward strand.
CCCGATGCCTATGAGCGACTAGCTGAATCAACTGGTCGAGCTGCACAAGGCGGCCGAACAGGCCATGAAGGGCTTTATAGTCCGGATGTGGCCTAGCGACGCCCTTCCCAACAACTACTTCGGCCTGGTGAGGCGGCTTGTGGATGCCTGCCCACGGCTGGAAGTCATCAAGCGGTCTGTCTGCATCGAGGGTGCACGCCGGGCTTTTGCCCGTGCGAAGGTGCACTGGGCCAAGATGGACGCCGAGAAGCTGGTGAAGGAGGGGCCATCGCAGGGCAAGGAGCATCGCCACCCCGAGATGTATTATGAGGGTGTCCTGAAGGGTGCCCGTCTTATAGCGGACGAGTGTGCGAAAGATGTAATATTTCAATGAACTTGCTCGTGTGATCCTGTATTATGAAAACTTGTTCATATGCACTATGCAACACTTGTTTGAATTTAAAATATTACCTTCTGTTTGGCTGTTTATCAAATCTGAGAGATGGCTAGTCGTCGGCTTCTTCCCCCATGCCACGAGTGCTGGGGTGTTCGGGATAAACCTGAGCACTCTTGTTCCCATTTTTGGGTCCTTCGAGGGAGGTGCTCAGCACAACGAACAAGGCAATCGGACTATAATGCTTTATCACTCTCACTTAGCCATAGAGTTCTATAATTTTAAATTTCGGCGAAGCCCCTAGTATTCGGAAGGCCGAATTCGGGGCGCTATACACGCCTTAAGCCGGACAAAGTCGACTCTTCGCTCTAAGCGGCATAAGTCTTTAGGGACTCGAAACCTCTCGAACAGCGACCAGTCTCTCGCCTAATCATGACAGTCAGTTTTAGCTTTCTCTACTGAGGTGCTTAGCCCAGCTGAACCGGGGCACAATCGCAGTAGTTCTCCATGTGCTACCTTAGCCGATATAGCAGAATGTAAGGTACCAAAACATGGGAGCCAGGCAAACCCAACTATTGACCCAAGACATGATTCGGAGCTGATGCATATAATGCTATAAGTTCGGGGTGCCGCACTGTTGAAAGTGTTCGGACTTCTCATGCCGTAATATGGGGTATGCTTAAGCCCCTAGCGTATTAGTCATACCAGAGTGTACGGGTGCTGGATGTCATCAATGAACATATATATGTATAAAAAAGGAAGAATAAAGAATGCGATAATAGTCTAGTGCTATGCATTGTTTATTCAAAAAGGTGCGTTAGAGCAGAATGATACAAGTAGTGCGATAAGCAAAAAGGAGGACTATTTGACATGTCCCCTCCAAGGGCAAGTTGAGGAATGGTATTAAAGCAAGTATTTCACTTGTTATCGTAATCCACCTGGGAGTTCCGTGGTGCGATGTAGCTTTCCGCTTCCTTGGTTGCTGCATCATGTGTTCGGCAATCATACTGCCGGACAGGGTTTCCAGAGATTAAAGTCCTGAAAGAGAGAAAAATAACAAAGCGGGAAGCCCCAAGTGCGGTTGAGCCGCGTCTTGGGGCGTGCCGTAGTCGTGCCCCCCTCCCCACCTATGCCCATGGTATTTTCAATGCGTAATTATGTACGCATGGCACAGATTTCACCGTTTGGCTGGGACTGGGGTGGGGGCCGCATTGCTATGCGAGCTCGGAACGTGCCAGGCGGTCTTGTTGCCGATTACTCCGGGCGCGCTTGAAGGTGGCCGGGTCCTTAATCGCCGAACTAGTGGATTGCCTTAAGAGGCTGCTTTGTGCTTCTGCTGCAAGGGCCGCAGTGTGCTTCTCCGTACGGAGAGAGCGCTTTGTGTTTCCATTAACTGTGATGACCCCCCGAGGTCCTGACATCTTGAGCTTACGGTATGCATAATGCGGTACCGCATTGAATCTCGCAAATGCGGTTCGCCCGAGCAGTGCATGATAGCCACTGCGGAACGGGACTTTATCGAAGATTAACTCCTCGCTTCGGAAGTTATCCGGGGATCCGAAGACCACTTCCAGTGTGACTGAGCCTGTGCAATGGGACTCTACACCTGGTATGACGCCTTCGAAGGTCATTTTTGTGGGTTTGATCCTTGAGGGGTCTATACTCATTTTGCGCACTGTGTCCTGGTAAAGCAGGTTCAGGCTGCTGCCGCCATCCATAAGGACTCGAGTGAGGTGAAATCCGTCAATGATTGGGTCTAGGACCAGTGCGGCGAATCCGCCATGACGGATACTAGTGGGGTGGTCCCTGCGATCGAAGTGATCGGACAAGAGGACCATGGGTTGAACTTTGGGGCGACTGGCTCCAACGCATATACGTCCCTTAGCGCTAGCTTTCGCTCCCTCTTGGGGATGTGGGTTACGTATATCATGTTCACCGTCCGCACTTGTGGGGGGAACCTCTTCTGTCCTCTAGTGTTCAGCTTTCGGGGCTCCTCCTCGTCATCGCTATGTGACCCCTTATCTTTGTTTTTGGCGTTTCACTTGCCGGCCTACTTGAACACCCAACAATACCTGTTGGTGTGGTTGGCTGGCTTGTCGGGGGTGCCGTGTATTTGACACGAGCGGTCGAGTATACGGTCCAAACTGTACGAGCACGGAGTGCTTCTTTTGAATGGCTTTTTTCGCTGACCGGGTTTAGAGCCTTTGAATCCGGCATTGACTGCCGTATTGTCACAGCCCTAGCTTTGGCCTTGCTTGTCTTTGCATCATCATCTTGCATCATGTTTAAATTCTCAGAAACTTGAAATGGGGATGTTCAAACCCTAGCACCACATGGATTTCAAATAGGCTCAACTAAAGTCATTTTCAATGAACCCAAAAATGCCCTTTGAAAATGTTCATGATTTCTGATAAGGGTGAAAACCTCTGCCAAAAATGATGAACATATTTCTAGGTCATTCCTGGATTTTTGAATTAATTCATATTGTATTTGACTTTGGGCATTTAAATACTATAAATAATTTAAATGCTTAGATAATGCTAAAATTAAATGTGGGCCACTAGAATAATCTAGAGAGTATCCACAAATTATTCCAGCATTTTACAAAATGCTTTAGTATTTTTACTAAAGCCAAAACAGCAGCAAACAAATAGAAAAACAAAAACAAAAAAGGTCTACCTGGACTTACCTGGCCGGCCCAGTGGACAGCCAGCCCATGAGGCCCACGCGCCAGTCACCCCTAACCTCCTGCCAGTAGGCAGGAGGGCGTGTGGCCGCGGCGCGCGCGCACGCGCTCGGCCAGCTCCTGGCTGCCGCTGTTGCTGGGAACGGCTCCGAGCGCCACGACACCCCTGGAGACCCCTCGCTCCTCTCCCTCACTCTCCGCTCTCTCCCTCACCCCCTAGCTCCTCCCCGAGCTCCATCCGAGAGCAACCGCCGGCCACCGTCTCGCGTACGCGCAGCCACAGCCGTCCCCTCGCCCTCTGGTCGTGCCCCCGAGCTCTGAATCCTCGCGCCGTTTCTCCAAGACGAAGGAACCAAGCCCGGATGGCCTGCATCACCGTTGCCATCGTCTTCTTCTTCCTCTGCCGCCGGAGATCGCCACCGACGTCCCGTCGTCACCAACCCCTCCCCGAGCACGCCGAGGCCTTTGTTCAACTCGCTATGAGCTGCTGCGTCTTTCCCCCTCCTCCCTGAGCTCGTTCCCGTCCTCTAGCCGCATCTTCCACCGAAGCTGTCAGCTCCTCGCCGCTGGCGATGATGCATACGCGGCCATGGGCACTGCAGCCCGTGTCCGAGCACACCAGTGTGCTCAGCGCGTCTCCGCGAACCCGTAGCCACCAGTATCTCCCCCTCCCACGCTCTCTAGCCCCGAACCCATCTGCTCCTGAACTCCGGCCGCCGCCGTTCTTGTGGCCGTCGTAACAAGAGCTAGCAAAGCTCGTTCCCAAGAACGGCTACGTGCTCAGCAGCTCCGCAGCAAGCCAACGCCACCACCCGCACCCCCTACCGAGCCCCACAGCCTCGTCCCGACCAACCCCGAGCTCCGGCCACCGCCTCACTCACCGCCGTTGCCGTTTCCGGCCGCCCTAGCACCAGCCACCACCATCGATCGATGCGCCTCGTCGCGCTGCGTCCACAGGACCCAGCCGCGCGAGCTCTCGTCGCCGGAATCGGCCGGACGGGCAACCCCGCCGTGTTCCGTTTAGCGTCGGCGGCTAACCCCCGTTTTGGATGACGTGGACGCGTCATTAGCGGCTAATTGAACCACTAACTAACCCCCTGGCTCGCTGACATGCGGGCCCCACTGCCTAACTAACCAGCTAACAAAAATAGATTAAGATTAATCTAAACACAGTGGTCCCACGCGTCACCGTTGACCTCGCTGACGTGGCCGTTGACCGGACCCACCTATCTATGACACTAAATGTCACTGGGTCACTGACCAGTGGGTCCCACTGGTCAGGTTTGACCTGGACCGTGCCCCATTGACCTGCTGACGTCATGACGATGTCATGCTGATGCAGTAATTAATTTTTGTTTTAAAACAATTCAGGAAATTCCAGAAAATGACTTAAACTTCAAAAAATCATAGAAATTAAACCATAACTCCAAATGAAATAATTTATATATGAAAAATTATCAGAAAAATTCAAGGAAACTGTTTATGGCATTTTCATGCATGTTAAAACAACTTATGGCTGCTGTTTAGGCCAATTCACATAAATGGAATTTAAACTCTCACATATGGAGTTTGAATTTGAACCTAGGGTTCAAACCAACTCCATTTAACATGTTGCTAGTTGCATTAGCTCAAACCACAGTATATTGACATCTCATGATCATGCATCATATTGTGCATTTCATTGATTGTGTTTCTTTCTCTGTTGCTGGTATTTGTCCCCTCTCGATCGACGTTGTTTCGACGTTGTGATCGTTGACACCGATGAAGACTCAATGCTATCTTCAGAAGTGCCAGGCAAGCAAAACCCCCTTGTTCATTCCGATACAAACCCACTCTCTCGCACCTGCTCTCTTTTACTGCATTAGGACAACAACGATTCAACTGTTATATGCTGCGGTAGTTGAACCCCTTTCCTTTGCATTACCTGTCATTGCCACAGTAAATAGATGAAACCCACTAGCATGAGTAGGAGTTGTTTGAGCCCTGATGTGCCTACTCATTCATGTTTGCTTGTCATGCCTACTATTGCTTAGAGTTGTGTCAGGTCTGATTCATCGGGGATGAATTGGAAAGTTGTGAACATGTCCTACTATGTGTGAGCTAAGTGTGTGAACACGATTTGGTAAAGGGAGCGGTGAGAGGCCATGTAGGAGTACATGGTGGGATGTCTCATTGCAGCCGTCCTCAGGAACTGAGTTCTATGTCTGTGATCCATGAACAACTACTACCACTCATTGGGATCCTTAACTGACCCTCTCGGCTTCTTAATCACCCTAGTACTCTGTCCAGGAGTTGCAACTAGTTTCTGGTGTTTGTAGGTTATGTGTTGGCGGCCGTACGTAGCGCTGACCCTAGGGGTGGGCTATGATGCGGTAGATACACCATGGCCGGGCATGCCGGACGCCCATTTGGTGTCTCCGAACCCTGTACACATTGTTCGGGGCCGTATGTGGAAACCTCGGCCGGACTCCCTGCGGATGGAACATGGATAGGCGATAAACCTGGACTAGAGACTTGAGTGTTTAGGTAGGCCGTGGCCGACACCCTCGTTGGGCTTCCGCTTGAAGGTTGCCGAGTACATGTCGTGTAAACGACGGTAAGTGGTGGGAGCGTGTGTGAAGAAGTACACCCCTGCAGGGTTATCATTATCTATTCGAATAGCGGATTCCTCGGATATGGAAACTTGGACCCCTTGCATAGTTCATAGACAAGTGAAAATGGATACTCTAAAATGCGCAAGATAAGCGTGAGTGCTATGGATGGCAATCTCGTAGGGAGACGGGAGCGGGTCCATAGTGGTGTATTGAATGGTGAATATGTGGACTCGTGTGCGCCACCTCAAAAGAGTTGCTTGCAGTCCTAGTTCAGGTTAGCCACTGAGTCAAAGCTGGCTTGCTGCAGTTAAACTCCACCACCCCCTTTGTTGATACCGATGCATATGTAGTTAGTTCTGTGTAAGTCTTGCTGGGTACATTTGTACTCACGTTTGCTTAATTTATGTTTTGAAGAGAGACTTCAGTCTCGCTAGTAGTTCCACGTGGACTTCGACGTTTAGCTTGTTACCTCAGCTACGTTCTTGTGCCCTCGACAGGGTCTGGTAGATAGTCGGACTTCTCAGCCTTTTCATTTGTAGATGTCTGTACTCAGACATGTTAAGCTTCCGCATGTGCTTTGATTTGTATGCTATGATTGTTGGGTCATGAGACCCATGTTTGTAATTTCTCGCTCCTCGGAGCCTAAGGAATAAATACTTGAGTTGTAGAGTTATGTTGTGATGCCATGTTGTATTTACACATATCAAGCATATTGTGTGTATGATTGAAATGCTTGGTATGTGTGGGATCCGACAATCTAGTTGTTTATCCTTGGCAGCCTCTCTTATGGGGAAATGTAGTCTAGTGCTTCGATGAGCCATAGTAGTCCGCTACAGCCCGGTTCACCGGAGTCCTGTTAGCCCAGCACTACTGCTCAGGACACTTGATTGGTCGACATGTGTTTCACTTTGTTCCTATGTCTGTCCCTTCGGGGAAATGTCACGCGGTGACATCCGGAGTTCTGCCTAGCCTGCTACAGCCCAGGTTCACCGGAGTCCTGTTAGCCCAGTGCTATAGCCCGGATTCACACGCTGCTGACCGACATGCTTGATGTGATTCATGTATGCTTGTCCCCATAGGTTGGTGCTGCTTTGGGTTCACAACTAGCCATGTCAGCCCGGGTTCTCTGTCATATGGATGCTAGCGACACTATCATATACGTGAGCCAAAAGGCGCAAACGGTCCCGGGCCATGGTAAGGCGACACCCGTGGGAATACCGTGCGTGAGGCCGCAAAGTGATATGAGGTGTTACCGGCTAGATAGATGTGACTTGGAATCGGGGTCCTAACAGCTTTGGTATCAGAGCCTGACTGCCTGTAGGATTACGAAGCCAAACTGGTCGAAGTTGAGTCTAGAAATGCTTTAGTTATATAAGGGAATTGATTGTGGAAGGGAACGTAAGGCTCTTTTTACTCCTTTACCTTGTGCCCTTCTGATCTGAGTCATCTTATCTTTTCTACGGGGTTAAGAACTAGGCTTCTCTTCTATCTCTCAGGATGACGTGTTACTAAACCGTAGTTGCCTAGGATTGTTGAGTTCAAGCCTTAGTTCAGTTTCTACTACTTCCATATGTTCGTAGCTGGCCTCAGAACTTTGATATTGTGATGTTGAGTGGTTATGCCACCATTTTTGCAGGATGTCTCAAATCTTTTGAGCAATTACAGCCGTTATGTTGTCCGAGTCATCCCAGGTTTCTAAATAGTCCGATGCATTTGCAACTCCCTTCTTCCTGTTCTCGATGTTCCTTTGGGCCAGATTAAGCACACTAATCGGTCTGTTGAGGTACTCCATTTCCTTGACATGTATGTTGGAGTTAGTATTATGACCTTAGGTGTCTTCGAGAACCACTCAGTGATCTAGCAATGTTTCTGTTCCCAGTGTGATGATTCCGGCCACCATTCTCGAAAACATCCCATGATGCCATTTAGTAGTAGATATTCTACTTCTGGGTTCTTAAGCCCAAGATTCACCCTACTTGCTTCATGTTGATAGTGTTGCTAGTTCCTTTAGGATATTAGTAACCTTTGCGATAGTCCTCGAGGTCCGTGGTATTTCCTTCTTCCAAATACCATGAACCATTAAGGCAGAAGTTCTTTGAACCAAAAGATCACCATTAGAGTACTCCTGAGGAGTTCTCCATTCATAATTGTGATTCTGCCAATTCTACCTTTCTGCATGGGTTATTCGGAAGAAACCTGTTGAACTTGGTTCGACATACTAATCTATGCATCCACAACTCAGAAAATTATATGTTCCTTGAGTTGTCCCTCTTTAGTTGTTTTCTGACTCTCGTCTATCAACTGATAGTTGGGAGTAGTTGTGCGATCGTGTTCATCGATGCCTGCTATTCTTGTGGTCCGTCAAGCCATTCTATTCCAGAATGACTAGGAGAAACAAACTCCAGTACCTTATCCATATCTAGGATTGGGTCAAAGTAGTTGTATTCCATGGATCAAAATGCCAACCCAGCTTTTGCTCTGTTCTACCTTGGAGTGTTACCATATTTATGTCAAGAATGTCATGAGAATTGCACCACCTCTTATGAATTCTTGATGCAGTAATACTTATCGTCATCATTATTCATTCTTCGGTTCCGTGTTGTTGTAACCGAATGCCGACAAGTGAACTGTGATGTGTGAAATCAATACTCCTAGCAACCCCGTTGCTTGGTAGTTAATGGACAATAAACTCATTCTTAGCGTGTTGGTTATTGAATCATCATTCTAAGATTGATCGTGCTACCTAGTCCTTATTTCTGGAGCACTATTCGATCAATGAGTTAGGATTGTGTCAAACCCTTGCTCTATTGATCACATCGTCTTGCCTCGCAAAGCAAGATTGTTCTCAAGCTTAATAACATATCAGTGGGTTGTGATTTTCCAGATATCTTCTTGGAAGTATCACCATGTTGTCACCTGATCTCTATGTTGAGTTCGTGATCAAGTTGGTTTCTTGTAGCCACCCTTTTCTCCAAGAATTTGTGTTGGATACCCCTGAGCTGGTTGGTTAAGCTTAACAACAACTTGGAGAGTTGGAAGATAAAAGCTTGTCTTGCTTAGTTCATGTTAAGGGATATCTTGTGTGTGTGTGTGTGTTGAAGAAAGATGATATCTTCATCGATTGGTCCTCGTGATCAGTTATTGGATCTATTGTCTTGTCCAAACTTTGATTTGAGTGTGGGCTATCCTCAAATCAAATCAGAACCAACGATGTTCGTAATGTTGCCCTACTCGAGGTTGATTCCTCGGGCATACACCATTACATCCTTTGTTCTGACCAATGCTATCACCGTGTTCACTTAATTGTGGAATTCTATCTATATGGAAGCCTGGATGGTTGTTTGTTGAGCCCATTGACAACATTATCATCTTGTCCATGATTCATGTTGAACATCTAAGTTAGCGTTGGAAACTTTGAAAGCATTTCTTCATGGTAGCTCATGAAGCATATGTTTGGATGAAAGAAGTGACTACCTCTGATTCACGTGCATTTGGTGAAAGTTGTCGCTGTGGATTCAAGAAAGCTTGTTCTGCTTCCTTTGGAATCATCCCAAGTTAGTCATGCATGTGCGAAGTATTCTATGGTTTGATAGGCTCGCTACCTCCAGTCCATATGTGTCCCTAGCACACCAAGCCACTGACTGATTTGTTCTAGGAGAAGGAGTTAAGTGCTAATCCATGGTAATGCACAAGACTTCGATATCCTCGATGATGGTTCCCAACCTGAACTCGGTAGTGTTTTATCATAAGACTACTATGTGGTCATGCTTGTCTGGGACAGCGTGTTCACATGTGTTTAGCAGAACCAGCTCATGTTTTGGAGCTTGCTACCTTAGTTCATTCCTCGAGAATCTCGCAACGCCATGTCGTCGAGTTGTGTTGCAAACTTTCTTTTTAGACATGCTGAGCCTGAAGTATCCTATTACCAATCGGATCTGAATCTCATGCAGATATGATGGTTGGAACATTCCCAACAGTTGCATCCTGTTCCCAGCTTGCACCGCCATTGTGCCAATCCCCCATGGGCTGCCCTTCTCGGTAGTTGCTGTCCAATATCATCTTCAAAAGTGGACTTACCATGGGTCCCCTCCACCTCCGATGATAAGCAAATCATCCTTTGCGTTGTCTTCAACAAGGTAGTCCATATCATCCATTCTAGTTCGGGTATGCCATCCTTTGTACTCCGCCAAACGATTGTTGTGAATTGCCTTAGGCTGGTATAAAGAGTTTCAGTGATCTCTAAATCAAAAGTAATTCTTTTTGCCACTTAAGGGAATAGCTCTACGAGCCACCTCCTCTAAGGTGCCCCGTTCGACATGAAGCGCAACTTAACTCCTCGCTACTTGAAACGCATCCACCATCTTCTTAAGCGTGGAAATGTTGCCTACCAAATTGAACCTTTGTTATCAGTTTCTCTCCATCCGTCTTGATGTGTGCATTGTGTCCCGGCTTGAGAGACGTTCTATCGTCTCATTCCATAAGTTGATCGTGTATCGCTTGATCTTTGTGAAGATCGAATTCTGTCGAGTTTCCTCTCTTTCGTCATCATAGTTGCAAGAAGATTTCAAAGCAAAGACATCAAGATCAATTTGAAGCAATGATTCAACATCTTTGAGAAGGGAAGTTGGATCATGAAGATCGTGTTAGCCTTGTGACCCCTCTGTCTTCTTACCTCATGTCTTGAATCTCGAGACGAGATTCTTGTTTAGTGGGGGTGAGTTGTCACAGCCCTAGCTTTGGCCTTGCTTGTCTTTGCATCATCATATTGCATCATGTTTAAATTCTCAGAAACTTGAAATGGGGATGTTCAAACCCTAGCACCACATGGATTTCAAATAGGCTCAACTAAAGTCATTTTCAATGAACCCAAAAATGCCCTTTGAAAATGTTCATGATTTCTGATTAGGGTGAAAACCTCTGCCAAAAATGATGAACATATTTCTAGGTCATTCCTGGATCTTTGAATTAATTCATATTGTATTTGACTTTGGGCATTTGAATACTATAAATAATTTAAATGCTCAGATAATGCTGAAATTAAATGTGGGCCACCAGAATAATCTAGAGAGTGTCCACAAATTATTCCAGCATTTTACAAAATGCTTTAGTATTTTTACTAAAGCCAAAATAGTAGCAAACAAATAGAAAAACAAAAACAAAAAAAGGCCTACCTGGACTTACCTGGCCGACCCAGTGGACAGCCAGCCCATGAGGCCCACGCGCTAGTCACCCCTAACCTCCTGCCAGTAGGCAGGAGGGCGTGTGGCCGCGGCGCGCGCGCGCGCTCGGCCCGCTCCTGGTTGCCGCTGTTGCTGGGGACGGCTCCGAGCGCCACGACACCCCTGGAGACCCTTCTCTCCTCTCCCTCACTCTCTGCTCTCTCCCTCACCCCTAGCTCCTCCCCGAGCTCCATCCGAGAGCAACCGCCGGTCACAGCCGTCCCCTCGCCCTCCGGTCGTGCCCCCGAGCTCTGAATCCTCGCCATTTCTCCAAGACGAAGGTACCAAGCCCGGACGACCTGCATCGCCGTTGCCATCGTCTTCTTCCTCCTCTGCCGCCGGAGATCGCCACCGACCTCCCATCGTCACCAACCCCTCCCCGAGCACGCCGAGGCCTTCGTTCAACTCGTTGTGAGCTGTTGCGTCTTTCCCCCTCCTCCCTGAGCTCATTCTCGTCCTCTAGCCGCATCTTCCACCAAAGTCGTCAGCTCCTCGCCGCCGGCGATGATGCAGACGCGGCCATGGGCACTGCAGCCTGTGTTCGAGCACACCAGTGTGCTCAGCGCGTCTCCGCGAACCCGTAGCCACCAGTATCTCCCCCTCCCACGCTCTCTAGCCCCGAACCCATCTACTCCCAAACTCCGGCCGCTGCCGTTCTTGTCTCCGCCGTAACAAGAGCTAGAAAAGCTCGTTCCCGAGCATGGCTACATGCTCAGCAGCTCCGCAGCAAGCCAACGCCACCACCCGCACCCCCTACCGAGCCCCACAGCCTCGTCCCGACCAACCCCGAGCTTCAGCCGCCGCCTCACTCGCCGCCGTTGCCATTTCTGGCCGCCCTAGCACCACCCACCACCACCAATCGACGCGCCTCATCGCGCTGCGTCCGCAGGACCCAGCCGCGCGAGCTCTCGTCGCTGGAATCGGCCAGACGGGCAACCCTGCCGTGTTTCGTTTAGCGCCGGCGGCTAACCGCCGTTTTGGATGATGTGGACGCGTCATTAGCGGCTAATTGAACCACTAACTAACCCCCCTGGCTTGCTGACATGCGGGCTCCGCTGCCTAACTAACTAGCTAACAAAAATAGATTAAGATTAATCTAAACACAGTGGCCCCACGCGTCACCGTTGACCTCGCTGACGTGGCCGTTGACCGGACCCACCTGTCTGTGACACTAAATGTCACTGGGTCACTGACCAGTGGGTCCCACTGGTCAGGTTTGACCTAGACCATGCCCCGTTGACCTGCTGACGTCATGACAATGTCATGCTGACGCAGTAATTAATTTCTGTTTTAAAACAATTTAGGAAATTCTAGAAAATGACTTAAACTTCAAAAAATCATAGAAATTAAACCGTAACTCCAAATGAAATAATTTATATATGAAAAATTATCAGAAAAATTCAAGAAATCTGTTTATGGCATTTTCATGCATGTTAGAACAACTTATGGCTGCTGTTTAGGCCAATTCACATAAATGGAATTTAAACTCTCACATATGGAGTTTGAATTTGAACCTAGGGTTCAAACCAACTCCATTTAACATGTTACTAGTTGCATTAGCTCAAACCACAGCATATTGACATGTCATGATCATGCATCATATTGTGCATTGCATTGATTGTGTTTCTTTCTCTGTTGCCGGTATTTGTCCCCTCTCGATAGACGTTGTTTCGACGTTGTGATCGTTGACACCGATGAAGACTCAATGCTATCTTCAGAAGTGCCAGGCAAGCAAAACCCCCTTTTTCATTCCGATACAAACCCACTCTCTTGCACCTGCTCTCTTTTACTGCATTAGGACAACAACGATTCAACTATTACATGCTGCGGTAGTTGAACCCCTTTCCTTTGCATGACCTGTCATTGCCACAGTAAATAGATGAAACCCACTAGCATGAGTAGGAGTTGTTTGAGCCCTGATGTGCCTACTCATTCATGTTTGCTTGTCATGCCTGCTATTGCTTAGAGTTGTGTCAGGTCTGATTCATCGGGGATGAATTGGAAAGTTGTGAACATGTCCTACTATGTGTGAGCTAAGTGTGTGAACACGATTTGGTAAAGGTAGCGGTGAGAGGCCATGTAGGAGTACATGGTGGGTTGTCTCATTGCAGCCGTCCTCAGGAACTGAGTTCTGTGTCTGTGATCCATGAATAGCTACTACCACTCATTGGGATCCTTAACTGACCCTCTCGGCTTCTTAATCACCCTAGTACTCTGTCCAGGAGTTGCAACTAGTTTCTGGTGTTTGTAGGTTATGTGTTGGCGGCCGTGCGTAGCACTGACCCTAGGGGTGGGCTATGATGCGGTAGATACACCGTGGCCGGGGATGCCGGGCGCCCGTTTGGTGTCTCGGAACCCTGTACACATCGTTCAGGGCCGTATGTGGAAACCTCGGCCGGACTCCCTGCGGATGGAACCTGGATAGGCGATAAACCTGGACTAGAGACTTGAGTGTTTAGGTAGGCCATGGCCGACACCCTCGTTGGGCTTCCGCTTGAAGGCTGCCGAGTACATGTCGTGTAAACGACGGTAAGTGGTGGGAGCATGTGTGAAGAAGTACACCCCTGCAGGGTTATCATTATCTATTCGAATTGCCGGATTCCTCGGATATGGACACTTGGACCCCTTGCATAGTTCATATACAAGTGAAAGTGGATACTCTAAAATGCGCAAGATAAGCGTGAGTGCTATGGATGGCGATCTCGTAGGGAGACGGGAGCGGGTCCATAGTGGTGTATTGAATGGTGAATATGTGGACTCGTGTGCGCCACCTCAAAAGAGTTGCTTGCAGTCCTAGTTCAGGTTAGCCACTGAGTCAAAGCTGGCTTGCTGCAGTTAAACTCCACCACCCCCTTTGTTGATACCGATGCATATGTAGTTAGTTCTGATGTAAGTCTTGCTGGGTACATTTGTACTCACGTTTGCTTAATTTATGTTTTGAAGAGAGACTTCAGTCTCGCTAGTAGTTCCACGTGGACATCGACGTTTAGCTTGTTACCTCAGCTACGTTCTTGTGCCCTCGACAGGGTCTGGTAGATAGTCGGACTTCTCAGCCTTTTCATTTGTAGATGTCTGTACTCAGACATGTTAAGCTTCCGCATGTGCTTTGATTTGTATGCTATGATTGTTGGGTCATGAGACCCATGTTTGTAATTTCTCGCTCCTCGGAGTCTAAGGAATAAATACTGGAGTTGTAGAGTTATGTTGTGATGCCATGTTGTATTTACACATATCAAGCATATTGTGTGTATGATTGAAATGCTTGCTATGTGTGGGATCCGACAATCTAGTTGTTTATCCTTGGCAGCCTCTCTTATGGGGAAATGTAGTCTAGTGCTTCCATGAGCCATAGTAGTCCGCTACAGCCCGATTCACCGAAGTCCTGTTAGCCCAGCACTACTGCTCAGGACACTTGACTGGCCGGCATGTGTTTCACTTCATTCCTGTGTCTGTCCCTTCGGGGAAATGTCACGCGGTGACATCCGGAGTCCTGCCTAGCCTGCTACAGCCCGGGTTCACCGGAGTCCTGTTAGCCCAGTGCTACAACCCGGATTCACACGCTGCTGACTGACATGCTTGATGTGATTCATGTATGCCTGTCCCCATAGGTTGGTGCCGCTTTGGGTTCACGACTAGCCATGTCGGCCTGGGTTCTCTGTCATATGGATGCTAGCGACACTATCATATACGTGAGCCAAAAGGCGCAAACGGTCCCGGGCCATGGTAAGGCGACACCCGTGGGAATACCGTGCATGAGGCCGCAAAGTGATATGAGGTGTTACCGGCTAGATTGATGTGACTTGGAATCGGGGTCCTGACACGTATCCTCGGTATTGTCGCTGTTAATGCGGCGCTTGTGTTTGTTGCGACGTGACCTGCCATTGCCATCCTTGGTATCCGAAGTACCATGGTTCTTTGATATGTTATTGCTGCGAGCCAGCCGGCTGTCTTCTCCCGCACAAAAGCGCATGAGTGTCGTGAGGGCTGCCATAGATTTCAGCTTTTCCTGGCCAAGGTGCCGGGTGAGCCACTCGTCGCGGATGTTGTGCTTAAAAGCTGCTAGGGCCTCTGCATCCGTACAGTCGGCGATTTGATTTTTCTTTGTTAGGAACCGTGTCCAGAATTGCCTGGCCTATTCCTCTGGCTGCTGAATTATGTGGCTCAAGTCATCGGCATCTGGCGGTCGCACATAAGTGCCCTGGAAGTTGTCGAGGAATGCGGCTTCCAGATCTTCCCAATAGCCAATGGACTCTGCTGGCAAGCTATTGAGCCAATGTCGAGCTGGTCCTTTGAGCTTGAGTAGGAGGTCTTTGATGGCATGTAGATCATCACCGCGGGCCATGTGGATGTGCAGGAGGAAATCCTCGATCCATACCGCAAGATCTGTTGTGCCGTCGTATGATTCTATATTTACGGGTTTGAAACCCTCTGGGATTTGATGATCCATTACTTCGTCTGTGAAGCATAGGGGGTGTGCGGCGCCTCTGTACTGGGCTATATCACGACGCAACTCAGATGACTCTTGTCCGCTGTGTTCGGCCCGGCCGGACTTACTTTTACTGTATCCGGCGTGACGGTTATCGTCTCGCATAGTGGCGCGCCACCGCGATCCGTAGATCGATCTTGTGTGTTTTGCTTTGTCCTCCAATACGTCTCGTAGGTCTGGCCTATTTCCCCATGTCTTGACATTTTTATTTGAGTGGCATCGGGGTGCGGGCTGAACTTTTGGCTAGAATGCCTCTTTGTCGCGGCCATGAGGTGGCCGGTCAGCCGCATCATATGCCGGAGATGTAGGTTTGAGTGCTTCCTCCTCCAGTCGGGGTAGCAACCTACACTTTGGGTAACTCTTGGAGGGGCGTTCGAGTTTATATTCCTCGGCCGCAAGGACCTCAGTCCATCTGTCAGCTAGCAAATCTTGATCAGCTTGAAGCTGCTGTTGCTTTTTCTTAAGGCTATTTGCTGTGGCTATAAGCCGGCGCTTGAAGCGCTCTTGTTCGACGGGATCCTCAGGCACGATGAATTCGTCATCGTCGAGGCTTGCCTCGTCTTCGGAGGGAGGCATGTAATTATCATCCTCCGCCTCTCCATCTGCCGCTCTCTCTGGGCTGGCTTCTCCATCCTCCTACCCTAAATCTTGCTGGAGGGGATTGTTGTCGTCTTCGGCACTGCCCGGAGTGCTATTATCTCCTGTGCTGGGGTCACCGCTTTTGCTTTGGCGAGACTTAGAGCGGCGCCGCTGACGCCGGCGCTTGGGTTGCTTCTTGGAGGGGTCATCCTCCGCTGTCTTGTCGCCATTGCCTTCTTTGGGTGTGTCCACCATGTATATATCATATGATGATGTGGTTTTCCAGTGCCCTGTGGGCAGTGGTTCCTCTTCGCCTCTCGCATCATCGTCCATACCGTCGATGTCTTCGGAGTCGAAGTCGAGCATGTCGGTTAAGTCGTCGACAGTGGCTACTAAGTGGGTGGTGGGTGAGCAGCGAATTTCTTCGTCATCCGCATCCCAATCCTGCTGGACATAGTTCGGCCAGGACTCTCCTGACAAGGAGAGAGACCTTAATGAGTTCAGTATGTCGCCGAAGGGCGAGTGCAGAAAGATATCCACGGAGGTAAATTCCATGATCGGCGCCCAATCGGATTCGATAGGCACGGGCGCAGGCGGTTGGTAGTCCGTGGCCAGGGAGGAATCCGGTAGTTCGGCGTCATGGCTCTCGTGAAGGGTAAGGTCGATACTCGGCTTGATCGCCGATGAGAGTGCGGCCTCCATGGCGGGGTCTATCCACCCGTCCATGGATGACGCAGCTGGTTCCGAATTGAGGGCCGGAGCGGTTGCCGGTGCGATCTCCTGAACACTGTCTGATGGTAGAGCTAAATCATACTCATCGTGACCGTGTGGCGCACAAGGCAGGGGCTCGAATCCGTTGAAGATCAAGTCTCCGCGAATATCGGCTGTGTAGTTTAAGCTTCCAAACCTGACCTGGTGGCCAGGGGCATAACTCTTGATCTGATCCAGATGGCCAAGCGAGTTGGCCTGAAGTGAGAAGCCGCTGAACACAAAGATCTGTCCGGGGAGAAAAGTCTCACCCTGGACTGCATCGCTATCGATGATCGAAGGAGCCATCAAGCCTAACGGCGATGACACAGAGGAACTCTTAATGAAAGCACCAATGTTGGTGTCAAAACCGGCGGATCTCGGGTAGGGGGTCCCGAACTGTGCGTCTAAGGCGGATGGTAATAGGAGGCAGGGGACACGATGTTTTACCCAGGTTCGGGCCCTCTTGATGGAGGTAAAACCCTATGTCCTGCTTTGATTATTCTTGATAATATGAGTAGTACAAGAGTTGATCTACCACGAGATCGGAGAGGCTAAACCCTAGAAGCCAGCCTATGGTATGATTGTATGTTGTCCTACGGACTAAAACCCTCCGGTTTATATAGACACCGGAGGGGGCTAGGGTTACACAAGGTCGGTTAGAAAGGAGGAGATATACATATCCGTATTGCCTAGCTTGCCTTCCACGCCAAGTAGAGTCCCATCCGGACACGGGACGAAGTCTTCAATCTTATGTCTTCATAGTCCAATAGTCCGGCCAAAGGATATAGTCCGGCTGTCCAGAGACCCCCTAATCCAGGACTCCCTCAGCAGCTGCAACTTCTCCTTACCGACCCGCTCCGTCTCCTCGGCTAGGCCGAGGGCTTCACCATCTCTTCATCAACTTACTTCGGAGACTTTGGCGTCTCCAGTCGACCAACTTCATCTCATTAGCTGGACCACGGGCTTTTCCTCGGCAAGCCAACCTTTGCTAGCATCACTAGGCCATCGCTTTATCGCCCACCAGGCAATGGGTGCATGGATCGACTCCCGATTTCGGGAGTCGCTTTTCTTCGGAACGCTACAACAAATAAACCAGGTGCTATTAATCCTAACAATTTTTGCTTGTTGGGTTTATTTTTTCTTAAGGTATTATTACTCTGGTTTGTTCCATCATATGTACGCAGGTCTATCAAATGGTGGCCGCATTAACGACGGTCGCATGGTGGTTCGGTTAGTTTCCGTATATAGTCCGGCGAACGCCGCATCTGGAACTCGGACCGACCTGTGAATTCAGGCTTTGCCACGCCTTTACCGCATCACGCCGACGCCCGGCATCGACATTGACTTTGGCGCCAGGCCATATTTCTTTTATTGCTCACTTTGCATAAATTATTTATTACGCAACAATTTTTTTATATACTATTATCTCTGGTTTGCACCATTTTTTGTGCACAGGAAAATGATCTGGGTAGGGCAGTATCGTCAAGTCGGCATACTGACATACCACGCCACCTCGGCTAGATGGGGGGCTTCGTCAACACCTCATTACCCCATGCCGGGGACTTCAGCATCACTCTGCCGGCCTGCATTGACCGTGCTCTGTCACCACTTCGGAGTGCCGAGCTCTTTGCTCCGCCACCTTGGGACCGGCTTGGGGGATGGAACCTTGTCCCGCATCAAGCTTGGACCGTGTCATCAATACCGAACACATTAACCAGCTAAGTTTCCTTCATGCTCGAAGTTTTAAATTTTTAACTTGTGTTCGGTTCGACCAAGCATTATACCTCTTTTGGAAAAAAGTTTCTTGTAAAAAATCTCCTTGTCAAAACTTTGTTTGTGACACACAAATTCAAATACCCAATTTACTTGGGGGCTTCCTTTATGAAGCTTTTCCTCTTGCATATGATTATACTTGTACAGTTTCGTTCCTTGTTCGTGTATTGCGCCACAATATGCACCATATTGACTTAAGCGATTTGCAAGATGGGTTGCCTGGCTCCTGTGCTTACCCCTACATTCCCGATTGTTTGGCTAGGGAGTAAAGGAAGCACCTCTGCGATTGTCACGACCGGATCATCCGAGCTCTGACCTCAGACTGGGTGAAGCCGAAAGCTAGCGCTCTTATTGTTTTCAATCATGGTCGGCACACAACGGAACTCATGAGTACAAAAAATCTATTGCACAAGTCTCATAGTAATAATGAGCACCGAAGAAAGGTATCGGTGGGGGTACTATTTTCTTCGAAGATGCTTCTTACACTTCATTAGTAATATAGCATAAGTTCCCTGAGCGCGCTTTGTCTGTTACAGCCTTATGGCATGATTGCCTGGTCATCGGAAACACCATCGATACTCTCGACAGGTGGAGTACATGACACTTTTCGGCCCTTGGCCGAAGAGGGAGAAGCCGACGGTCGATTAAGACGCGTTTAAAGTTCGGGTGAACATATATATGATATAAGTACTTCGGTACATACAATCATTATACATAAAATTCTTTTACCCAAGTCACTTGGGGGCTCTTAAAATTTATATGAGCTGTTTTATAGTAAATGTGTTTTCTTCTTGATTGTTTCAAAGTCTTTTTATACCGATCCTTTTTCGACTCAAGTGCATGGTCAATAGCCGGACAACTTGTCTTCTCTCTTAAAATCCGCTTGAGTTTAGTTTGCTAAATTGACCTCGGAGAAGTACTCCACCTTTGGGATAAGGAGCTTGAAGCCGTAGGCTGACCCGCATGAAGTCTTGAGATCGGATGTGTCATGTTAAAGCACGACAGAAGCACATTTTCTTCTTCCAATTTTCAGATTGGCACCGAACACTTGATCTTGTTCGGATGTCAAGTTTTTACTGACGTTTTTTGGTTTTCCAAGCTTTTGGCACTTTTAAACTATTTGTGTGTTTTCAGCTCAAGTCTCGCAGTGCAACTCCAGACACCTTTAGAGATTCGGCAAAAACATTCTCGGATATTGCTATATATGCATCGGTTTCGAATTGTGTCTTCGGTCAATAGTTGGGTTTCCCGGCTCCTGCGCTTGCCTCCTACGTTCCACTTTGTTCGGCTAGGTGTGCAAAGGGAGAACCACTGCGATTGTGCTTCCAGCTCACATGGTTAAGCACCTCAGTGGAGAAAGCCGAAAACTGACTGTCACAATAAGCGTAAATGGGCCAGCAATCCGATGACTGTGTTAAATGACGGGCCATTCATAACATTGGCCGAAGTGTTTACGGCTTGACCTCGACTGTCGCCGAACACTACCGGGGGCTAGTAACTGGCCTCCCAAACTAAATCCTCAATATTTTGCTCTTACATTAGAGTGAGGTTTCATGATCATGCTTAGCATGACAACCCAAAGAAAGGAACCGATAGCGGGACTATTTTCTTTGGAAGACATTTCTTATGTTAAACAGTAATATAACATATCTCTTTGCGTACCTTTGTTTATAAAGCCGTATGGCCAGATTGCCTTGTTTGTCATAAATCTTTGCCCTCATAAAGGCTTTATAAAGTAGGACAAACACTCCTCGGCTACTGGCCGAGGAGGTGGAAGCCGATGGTCGGTCAACAAAGTTTTGTACAATGCGGA
Organism: Triticum dicoccoides; assembly: GCF_002162155.2. NCBI lineage: Eukaryota > Viridiplantae > Streptophyta > Magnoliopsida > Poales > Poaceae > Triticum > Triticum dicoccoides. The sequence goes on from NC_041388.1 coordinate 250,828,108, forward strand.
TCTGAACATTAATGACGTAAAGTACTTGGATACATAGAGTCATTACACACAATTTGTGATTTTACTATGGATATCGATCCTTAATCCGGCCACCTCTGCCCGCATTAAGGCTCGGGGGCTACTGGGCTTTGGGCATATTATTTACAAATATTAAAGGGGCACATCGACCCCTGATCTGGTGTTGCCACCTGACCAGTGTCTCGGGGGCTACTGCATTGCCTATCCAATGCAAAAAATTTAAGTGCAATACAATTTCCGAGGAGATTTTGATCCTCAGGTTGGTCGGCCACACCCAACCCGAGTCTCGAGGACTGAGCACGCCGCTTTTTGTGTCCCGAAGTATCCTGCCGAGCTAGGACTTGATCCTCAGGCTGATTTTGCAAATCAACCTGAGTCTCAGCGGCTACTGGGATCAGCGGTCTTACGTCATCCTTCAGGTGCATCTCGGGTTTTAGACCAATACACACCTTGAGGGCTACTGGCTATATATCTCGGCAGAGAATAAATTGCACCAATCAAAAATACTGACAAAAAATTGGCCCACAGTCTGGGTGGTGCACCACCTCGGAAGCAGTCCGACATAAAGCTCGGGCGCTAGTGGCTGGCTCCATAGAGGGCATTTCCAGCATTAAGCTCGGCTAAACTCCTTCAACTTTTTTGAACCAAGGTGATATGACACCTCGGATATAGTCCGACGTCGGAGCCCGGATACAGTCCGGCTTTGGATTTTGGACATAGTCTGGCATTGGAGCTCGGATACATTCTGGCGTTGAGCTCGGAAAGCGGTCCAACATTCGTGCTCGGCTGCAAAAGATACCTCAAATGCAGTCCGTCGTTGGAGCTCGGACGCAACAGGACGCTGCCGCCCGGGAACAACTTCAAACCCAAGGTGTGGCATAAAAATAACAAGGCATTGATAAAGGCCGAAGACTTAAAGGGCTTCTCGGATACCCGACGTGTGAGATCATCAGATTTAGCTCGGCAATCCTCAAGATAGAAGATGGGAAGATTTGTTTAACCAGTTTTCAAGACCGACGACCGAAGACAAAGAACAGTTCGGAAGAATCGAGGAGCGTCCCCAACATGAAGACCGGTTCAGGGGGCTACTGACGATGTCCTGGACTAGGGGGTACTCACCACGTCGTCTCCTGGTCAGTTAGATTGGGCCGAGGACCCCCATGGCCGTATACTCATGGGCCAGTTCGGATAGCTGCCGCATACATGGAAGATTCCACAAGACTTGGTGATCAAGACAAGGACTCCTCCCCACCGGCGTATTCGGCTAGGACTCTTGTTATCCTAGGCCTCGGGTGCATTATATAAACCGAGGCCAGGCTAGTCGATAGATCATATACAACAATCATACCATAGGCTAGCTTCTAGGGTTTAGCCTCTACGATCTCGTGGTAGATCAACTCTTGTAATACTCATATCATCAATATCAATCAAGCATGACGTAGGGTATTACCTCCATCAAGAGGGCCCGAACCTGGGTAAACATCGTGTCCCCCGTCTCCTGTTACCATCAATCCTAGACGCACAGTTCGGGACCCCCTACCCGAGATCCGCCGTTTTTGACACCGACAGTGCTCGAGGCCATATTCTTTGGCAGCTAGGACCTGGGTCCATCTATCGTTGAGTGTATCCTGTTTGGCTTGGAGCTGTTGCTGTTTCTTTTTTAGGCTTCTCGCAGTTGCGATTAGCTGCCGCTTAAAGCGCTCTTGCTCAAGAGGTTCCTCTGGCACGATGAAGTCTTTGTTGCCGAGGCTAACATCCTCCTCGGAGATCGGTAGATAGTTACTATCCTCTGAATCTTCATTCCTGACCGGCTCGTCAGGGTTAACTTGTCCCTCCTCCCAATCATCCCGGACGCAGGCTCGGCGGGGTCTTTGGGATCTTCGGCATCGTTCGGAGTGTTATTGTTTCCGGTGCCGGTATTGCTGTCCTTTCCGCGACGCGATTTTGAGCGGCGCCATTGACGTTGATGTTTTGGTGGTGCCTCGATGGGCTTGTCCTCAGTCGGATCTTTGCTGCCGTCATCATCGTGCTTTTTAGGTGTATCCACCATATACACACCGTATGTGGAGGTGGCCGTCCAACGCCCGGTGAGAGGCGGGTTCCGGCCTGGTTCGTCTCCGGCATCATCATCCATACCATCGATGTCTTCGGAGGCGTAATCTAGCATGTAGGTCAAGTCCTCGATAGTGGCTATTAAGTGGGTGGTGGGTGGGATGTAACATTCCCCGCTCTCAGCCCCTAATCCAGGCTGGGCGTAGTTCGGAGGTGACACTTCTGTAATGGCGAGAGATCACATTAAGTCCAGGGCCTCGTTTAGGAGTGAAGGCCAGACGAGGAACTGGGGACCTGCGGGGCTGGGCATGGTAGATTCTACCAGACCGTGCTCACTGGATGCAGACCTTGAGAGTTCCGAGTTAGCTTCCAAAGGAGAATTTGGCTCTCCAATGACAGGGAGAGTCCTGCTTGATTCCAGGCGTGCCAAAGATATAGTCGCCTCCGGGTCTCCGGGAAAGAGCTCCGTAGTAGGAGAGTGTCCGGTGGGTTTCAAACTCCCATCTTCAGATGAGGTGGTCTGCTCTGGGTCTATGACCAGGGCAGGGATGATAGTTGGTCTTTGAGCGGTGCCTGATAATGGATTCGATGGGTGTCCTTCTTGGAGATGAGAAATAGTGGTCGAGGCCGTGAACCCTTCGAAGATCAAGTCTCCTCAGATATCAGCGATGTAATTCAGGCTCCCGAATGTGATCTGATGACCAGGGGCATAGCTGTCGATCTGTTCGAGGTGACCAATTGAATTGGCACACAGAGGGAAGCCGCCAAACACAAAAAGTTGACCGGGGAGGAAAGCTTCCTTGGAAACAGCATCATTTTTGGTGATCGAACGAGCTATCGAGCCTTCTGCCAACGACACAGTGGAACTCTCAATGAAAGCACCAATGTCGGTGTCAAAACCGGTCGATCTCGGGTAGGGGGTCCCGAACTGTGCGTCTGAGGATCGAAGGTAACAGGAGACAAAGGGGAAACAATGTTTACCCAGGTTCGGGCCCTCTTAATGGAGGTAAAACCCTACTTCCTGCTTGATTGTCTTTGGTGAGTATAGGGGTTACAAGAGTCGATCTACCTCAAGATCGTAATGCCTAAACCCTAGCTGCCTAGCCTATGTCAATTCTGATAGCCTCTACGGACTAAACCCTCCAATTTATATAGACACTGGAGGGGCCTAGGGTTGTATAGAGTCGGCTTGTAGAAGAAGGAAATTATACATCCGGACGCCAATCTTGCGATCCACGTATAGGAGAGTCCTATCCAGACACGGGGAAAGGTCTTCTACCTTGTATCTTCATGGCCCATCAGTCCGGCCCATATCACACAGCACGGACACCCAAGGACCCCTTAGTCCAGGACTCCCTCACCCACTTCCCCATGACTCATCGGCAACCGCGCAGGCTGACAAAAAGCCTGGAGCATGCTGCGGGGTCATCATTGCCCTGAAAGTGAAGGGGCACGAACTGGCCTCCTCTGATTGCTATAAAAGGGGGTGAGGGCGGACCCCTCGGCCTATCTCTGATTTCTCGCCTCCCAGTCTTCAACCTCCGCCACTGCAGCCATGCACCCTTGAGAAGGTTTTCCGCTACAAAGGAAAGTAAGACGACGCTGGAAGGATCGGAGACGCCGCAGCCTGGGAGAGGGCGGGGCCGCCCTCCCAAGTCTGCTACTATGCCCGTGGCACCTCCACGGGGACGCGAGCACCCTCCATTGCAGGTCCGCACGGGCCTTGGCAGCTATGGGGCAAACCCCACTCACGGGCACGCCCGTGGGGGTCGAGCTGGCCACGGCTAAGGAGGAAGGAACACCGCGACCACCCGTCTGTCTCGGGCACCAACCCATTCCGCCGACTCGTCCCGCAAGTTTGTCACCTGGATGAACACTCCACCCCGCACCTGGCTCCAACTCCCAAACTCCTTCGTGGAGGAGCTGGTGGCGGAAGCTCCCCTTGGGCTATGGCTGCTGCAACAAGTCTTCCTGGGTGGAGGTTGAGGTCAGTCCTACCGGCTTCGTGTTCTTGAATCGGGGGTGGAAGTCGTTCGCCCGCACCCACGGCTTCAAGGAGGGGCACATCCTCCACTTCAAGTTCGACGGGGCCGCGGCGCTCTTCGTGAAGGTCTTCGGTGAGGCCGGCGGCTGCCTAGGGTGCTGCATGGAGAGCTGCAACAGCAGTGGCCACTTCTCCTCCGGGGGAAGCGAGAGCGACGACCAACCCGACGAGCCGCCATGCTGCCGCGTCAAGGTGGAGGAGGAATCTGACTAAGCGCTGGCAAGGCCGGAGTTGGAGCCCTAGGAGCAGCGGCCTTCGAGAGGAAGTTTATTTTGTTTCTTCATTTGCTGGATCGGAACAGCACGAGCCCCGTGGGGGCGTGTAAGAACCTGCGGTGCTTGCGCCTTTATTTTTAAGCTCCTAGTTCGCGTTTAGATTATCGTGGCGCTCCTCGTTCGGGCTTATCCCCTTTTTCTTATGATCGCTTAGTGCTCTGCGTCTCCAGGACCGATTCCCCAAGCAAGCCTCAGCCATCGCTGGTATGCCAGGTTGCGATGCCTAGGGCAAGGCCAGGAGGTGAGGGGCTCGAGGTCTGGTGAGAGCTCCTGAAGCGTGATCCTCAAGAGGCCCCCATGACGCGCAAGTGGCTCATGATAGAAAAAGGGGTTCTCGCCCATACGAGATTGTGAAAATAATGGCGAAACAATGTCAGTAAGACTTGCGTGGGTGCAAAGAGGACGACTTAGCTTAGGGAGCAGAGTGAGGCATCCACGGCCTGCAGGGGATCCCTGCCTCACGAGGTGCACTTCCTTGGAGCATGATTCCCTGTGTGCCTTTGCTCTGTTATGAGTCAATACAAGTCCTGTGAGGGGTGCGTGAAAAACGATGTTCTTTATGTTTCAAGCGATGTCGACACCGCTGGGACGCACCCCTCCTCTCATACTCCCTCGCGAGGTTTGCCTCTCTTTTCCTTGCTCACCAAAGTGCTCTACATCCTCAGAACCCAGCCGTCAAGCGATGCTCAACCGTCGCTGGTATGTTAGGTCGCGATGCCTGGGACAAGGCCAAGGGGTGAAGACCTGAGAGCCAGTAAGAGCTCCTGAGACGTGATGCTCAAGAGCTCCCCTTTTACGGGCAAGTGACTCGTGCGGAAAAGAAGTGGCTCACCTTGCGAGGGTCGCGAGGGAAGGGACTTCGACCGATAATAGCACGGTGTATGAGGTGATTGTACTTAGCTTTTTGTGGGCCAGGCCGCCGCCTGACCGAGGTCGACCCTCCTGAGGCGAGAAGGTGCTGCCTAGGTGTCATTTGGGTGCCTGTCCCCTGAAACTCCTGCACATCGATAGATTATGAGGTGCGAAAGGTGACGCGCGCTTGCTGATCTGCTCATGATAATTTCGTGAGGAGACAGGGCACTAAGGACCTGACGAGGTGACGTGCATGGGGTCGGCCTGCAAGCCAGAGCTTGATACGTATCCAACATATCTATAATTTTTGATTGTTCCATGCTATTATATTATCAACCTTGGATGTTTTATTTGCATTTATATGCTATTTTATATGATTTTTGGAACTAACCTATTAACCCAGAGCCCAGTGCCAGTTTCTGTTTTTCCTTGTTTTAGAGTACCGCAGAAAAGGAAAATCAAACGGAGTCCAATTGACCTGAAACTTCACAGAACTTATTTTTGGACCAGAAGAAGCCCAAGGAGTATCGGAGTTGGACCAGGAGAGTCCTGGGCTTCCCACGAGGGTGGGGGGCGCGCCCACCCCCCTGGGCGCCCCCTGCCTCGTGGATAGCCCCGAGGTCCACCGACGTACTTCTTCCTCCCATATATACGCATATACCCTAAAAACATCGGGGAGCACAATAGATTGGGAGTTCCGCCACCAGAAGCCTCCGTACCCACCGAAAACCAATCTAGACCCGTCCCGGCACCCTGCCGGAGGGGGCAATCCCTCTCCGGTGACCATCTTCATCATCCCGGTGCTCTCCATGACGAGGAGGGAGTAGTTCTCCCTCGGGGCTGAGGGTATGTACCAGTAGCTATGTGTTTGATCTCTCTCTCTCTCTCTCTCTCGTGTTCTTGAGGTGGTACGATCTTGATGTATCGCGAGCTTTGCTATTATAGTTGGATCTTATGATGTTTCTCGCCCTCTACTCTCTTGTAATGGATTGAGTTTTCCCTTTGAAGTTATCTTATCGGATTGAGCCTTTAAGGATTTGAGAACACTTGATGTATTGCATGGGATAACCATGGTGACAATGGGTTATTCTATTGATTCACTTGATGTATGTTTTGGTGATCAACTTGCGGGTTCCGCTCATGATCCTATGCATAGGGGTTGGCACACGTTTTCGTCTTGACTCTCCGGTAGAAACTTTGGGGCACTCTTTGAGGTTCTATGTGTTGGTTGAATAGATGAATCTGAGATTGTGTGATGCATGTTGTATAATCATACCCACGGATACTTGAGGTGACATTGGAGTATCTAGGTGACATTAGGGTTTTGGTTGATTTGTATCTTAAGGTGTTATTCTAGTACGAACTCTAGGGCTGTTTGTGACACTTATAGGAATAGCCCAACGGATTGATTGGAAAGAATAACTTTGAGGTGGTTTCGTACCCTACCATAATCTCTTCGTTAGTTCTCCGCTATTAGTGACTTTGGAGTGATTCTTTGTTGCATGTTGAGGGATAGTTATGTGATCCAATTATGTTATTATTGTTGAGAGAACTTTCACTAGTGAAAGTATGAACCCTAGGCCTTGTTTCAACGCATTTCAATACCGTTTGTGCTCACTTTTATCATTAGTTACCTTGCTGTTTTTATATTTTCAGATTACAAAAACCTTCATCTACCCTCCATATACCACTTGTATCACCATCTCTTCGCCGAACTAGTGCACCTATACAATTTACCATTGTATTGGGTGTGTTGGGGACACAAGAGACTCTTTGTTATTTGGTTGCAGGGTTACTTGAGAGAGACCATCTTCATCCTACGCCTCCTACAGATTGATAAACCTTAGGTCATCCACTTGAGGGAAATTTGCTACTGTCCTACAAACCTCTGCACTTGGAGGCCCAACAATGTCTATAAGAAGAAGGTTGTGTAGTAGACATCAAGCTCGTTTCTAGCACCGTTGCCGGGGAGGTTAGCGCTTGAAGGTATATCTTTAGATCTTGCAATCGAATCTTTTTGTTTCTTGTTTTATCACTAGTTTAGTTTACAAAAGAAAATTACAAAAAATGGAATTAAGTTTGCCTCATACGCTTCGTCTTTTTAATATCTTTCGTGAGTATGATGGAAAGGAAAATTGTGCCAAAGTGTTAGAAGAAGAATGCATTAAAATGTTTGGCACTAAATCTTTGAATGATGAGCATGATTGCAATGTTGTTAGTATGAACTCCTTGAATATCCATAGTACTAATGATGATTGCACTAGTTATGATGAAAATGTCTCCTATAAACATGTCAATTTTTGTGGAGTGCATTGGGTTTGCAAGTACACACCAAATAGGGAAAATAGATATTGCAAGAGGCATAAGCATTTAGAAACTAAATTGTTGCAAGAAAGGCTAGGTGTTTGTGCTGAAAGATTCAATATTTATCGCCATCCTTGTGAACTTTGCAATGAACATGGTCATTTAAAGCTCCAATGCTATTTGTTTCATGATCAAGTCGTGTCCAAAAATTGTGATAACTTGATTACCCTTGAGCATCATAAAGAGCTTAGTCTTCTTTTGGGTTACGAAGAAATGAAACATATAACTAAGGGTATTCCAAAATTTAATCTCGATAAATTTCTTGATTTTGATCTAGAGGAAATTTATATGTATTGTGCAGTGAATTGCATTTAAAACCCTCATATTGCCAATTACATAAAGAAAAGAAAACAAATAGAGGATGAAGAGAATACTAATGAAAGGGAAGAGACTTCCCAGTATCCTCCTATTATTTCTTATGATGAATCAGGTAACGAGGAGGAGCCTTCTATTCAATCAATCTCACTAATAAGGAGCTCCAAAAAGAAGATTAAACCCACACATGATGTGGTGAGGAAGAAGAAAAGAAAAGGTAAGAGAGGTAAAAAGTCTCTCCCAAATAATGTTGCTCCTATTATTGTTGTGCCTAATGAAAATGAATCAAAAATAATTGTGGAAGATGACGCACTTGATGATGATTTTGTTATGCCTATTGCTTGTTGTGATGATTATGATTGGGAAGATAATGATACTTCTTATGATCTTGAAAATCTTTTTGTCACTTGCTTGGAAGAATATGATAATTGCTATACTATTGGTGCTATCCATACTATTAATGATGAGAGTGATTATGCTTATGATATGAAAAGGCCCAAGCTTGGGGATGCTATGTTTGAAGAAGATGATGTTTTTGAGAATATATTTGCTGAAATTAATGTTTGTCCCAAGATTGGGGATGCTATGTCTAATGAAGATGATATTTTTAGCCTCTCAAGTTTTGATATGCAAATTTATGATGACAATAGCATGACTCCTACTTATGATAATTATGAAAGTGTATTTGGAGAGGTCATGACTTTATTTAGTGATGATTCCACTATCTTGGAAGAGGTTTCAATCGATTACGATGAGAACACAGTTGCTACTTATGATAATTATTGTGATGATACATATGCTATAAAAAGTAGTGATGAGTATATTTATAAAACTTGTCATGATTATGATTACCCTTTTTCTGAACATTACTCTTTTAATGTGGAAACAATTTATAGTATTCGAGTTTCTTATGATACTTCCACTATTCCGAATGAGAAGAATCTTGCTTTTGTGGAGAGTAGTAAATTTTCTATGCTTGTAGATCATGAAAAGAATGCTTTAGGTGCTGGTGATATTGTTGAATTCATTCATGATGCTACTGAAAATTATTATGAGGGAGGAACTTATGTTTGTAGGAATAGCAATAATATCAAGTTTCCTCTCTATGTGCTTAAAGTTTTGAAGTTACGCTTGTTTTACCTTCCTATGCAAGTTGATTCTTGTTCCCACAAGTTTTTTGCTCACAAAATCCCTATTCATAGGAAGTGGGTTATACTTAAATGTGCTAGTCATATTGAAAGCACAAGTGATCCCTAGGTGGTTTTGGTAATTAATGTCAACATATCTCTTGTTGGACTAACACTTTTACCTAGTATGTTTCAGATAAGTTCAACAATGAAGTGGCATGGACTAGAGGATGTGGAACCCCTTCAAGATGCTAAGGACAAAGGATTGGCTCAAGCTCCAAGCTCAAGACTCTACATTTTCTATTTTAGTGATCCTAGATCACATCGAGTCTATAGGAAAAGCCAATACTATCAAGGAGGGATGAGGTGTTGCTTAATGAGGCTCTTGCTCAAAGTGCTTAGTAATATGCACCAAAGCCCTCAACTACTTTCTCACATCCACATATGACCTAAACCAAAAGTCAAACTCGGCCCCACCGATCTTTCTATCCGGCGCCACCGAGTTCAAATGTCATAGCCACTGCCATAAACCCTAGGCAAATCGGTTTCACCGATAGGGATCTCGGTCTCACCGAGATGGGATTGCAATCTCTCTGTATGAATCTATTACCAAAGTCGGTCTCACCGAGTTTGCATAATGGTCCTACCGAGATTGCAATGTAAACTCTCTGTTTCCTTTTTGTAACATTTCGGTCTCACCGAAATGAGCGAATCGGTCCAACCGAGTTTACCTGACCAACTCTCTGGTTAGCTTATGACCAAAATTGGTCTCACCGAGTTTGTGTAATCGGTCTCACCGAGATGATGTTATGCCCTAACCCTAACCATATCGGTCCTACCGAGTTGCATGTTGGTCCCACCGAAAATCCTAACGGTCACTAGATTTGCTGAATCGGTCCGACCGAGTTTACCAATCCGGTCACACCGAGATTGGCAAGTTGTGTGTAACGGTTAGTTTTTGTGTGGAGGCTATATATACCCCTCCACCTCCTCTTCATTCGTGGAGAGAGCTATCAGAACGAACCTACACTTCCAACTTACCTTTTTTGAGAGAGAACCACCTACACTTGTGTTGAGGCCAAGATATTCCATTCATACCATATGAATCTTGTTCTCTAGCCTCCCCCAAGTTGCTTTCCACTCAAATATTCTTTCCACCAAATCCATATCCTGTGAGAGAGAGAGAGAGAGTTGAGTGTTGGGGATACTATCATTTGAAGCACAAGAGCAAGGAGTTCATCATCAACACACCATTTGTTACTTCTTGGAGAGTGGTGTCTCCTAGATTGGCTAGGTGTCACTTGGGAGCCTCCGACAAGATTGTGGAGTTGAACCAAGGAGTTTGTAAGGGCAAGGAGATCGCCTACTTCGTCAAGATCTACCCTAGTGAGGAAAGTCCTTCGTGGGTGACGACCATGGTGGGATAGACAAGGTTGCTTCTTCGTGGACCCTTCGTGGGTGGAGCCCTCCGTGGACTCGCGCAGCCGTTACCCTTCCTGGGTTGAAGTCTCCATCAACGTGGATGTACGATAGCACCACCTATCGGAACCACATCTCAAAAATCTCCGTGTCTCCAAATTGCGTTTGCACGCTCCAATCCCATCCTTTACATTCTGGCAAGTTGCATGCTTTACTTTCCGCTGCTCATATACTCTTTGCATGCTTGCTTGATATGTATTGTGTTTGTTAAACTTGTGCCAAAACTCCACCTCAACTTAAAGAAATTAAAAACTGCAACTTTTGGCACTTGGTGTCTAATCACCCCCCTCTAGACACCTCTTCTCGATCCTTTCAATTGGTATCAGAGCTTTGTTCTCCATTGCTTTGGTTTAAACACCATTGGAGGAAGATGGATGAGTCTACTTTGGGGAGTCTTAGACATAGAGTGCCTATACTTGATGTAGAGTATTTTCATGAGTGAAAAAATGAGATGCTTGTGATTTTCAATGAATATCATTTGAACAAGTATATTGCTAGCCCTTGTGCACCTCATGTTGATCCCATGCATCCTACCCTTGATGAGTCAATTGACATGATTCGCAATCTTAGAACTGTTAATCTTATCACTAGAGGCTTGCCTAGAAACTTGATTGGATGTTTGCCTACTCTTAAGTTTGCCTACACCATATGGAAATTTCTTGAGGAACTCTTTCCAAATTATTCCTTGAAAAATCTAGATGAAATTCTCCATAAGTCCATTGCCTTGATTAAGATGAATTCCAATGATCCCAAATTTGGTGACTGCTTATTTGAGCTTACAAATCTTACGAGTGCCAAAGGAGATGTTGGAATCATTAGCAATATCATTTCCAAAGCTATTAGAATTCAAAAAGATGACCATAGAAATGATCATTTATCTAATGAATTACCCTCTCTAGGAGTTGATCAATCACAAGATGATGTTGAACATGGATACTATGCTGAGGATGATGATAGTGACTATGATCTTGATGATGCAATGAGACACTTTGGTCTTATGGCAAATCTTCATGGCTACATGGCCGGAGGAAAGGAATGGGTCCTTGATAGTGGATGTACTAATCATATGACCCGAGATAAAGATATGTTCCGTGAGCTTGCTGAAAATGATGGCCCTCGAAAGTATGTCACATTTGGTGATCACTCAAAGGGTAAGGTGGTTGGCCTAGGTAAGGTGGCCATCTCACATGATAGCTCCATACAAAATGTCATGCTCGTTGAATCTCTTGGTTACAATTTACTTTCAGTATTTAGACTTGCTGATTTCGGTTTCAATGTCCTATTTATTGAAGTAGATTGCCAAGTGTTTCGTAGAGATAATCATAAAATAGTCTTTACCGGTATACGCAGAGGTGATCTTTACATTGTTGATTTCACTAAAAAGGCTCAACCTAGAACTTGCTTAATTGCTAAATCCTCTAAAGGTTGGTTATGGCATAGACGATTAGGTCATGTTGGTATGTGAAACCTTGACAAGCTTATTAAAGGAAATCATATCCTTGGCGTTAACGATGTCATATTTGATAAGGATAGACTTTGCGGCGCTTGTCAAGCAGGTAAACAGGTTGGAGGAAGGCATCCCGTGAAGAACATCATGACCACAAGGAGGCCACTCAAGCTACTTCACATGGATCTTTTTGGTCCTAACGCTTACAAAAGTCTCGGTGGAAATTCTTTTGGTCTAGTTATAGTTGATGATTTTTCAAGATTTACGTGGGTGTTCTTTCTCGATGATAAATCGCAGGTCCAAAAGATCTTCAAAAACTTTGCTAGGAAGGCCCAAAATCAATTTGAAGTGAAAATCAAGAAGGTTCGCAGCGACAACGAAATGGAGTTCAAGAACGCAAATGTGGACACCTTTCTTGACGAAGAAGGAATTTCACATGAGTTCTCGGCTACGTACACACCTCAATAGAATGGAGTTGTTGAGAGGAAGAACCGGACACTCATCGAAATGGCGAGAACAATGCTTGATGAGTACAAGATGCCAAAGCACTTTGTGCGGAAGCGGTTGAGACAGCTTGTCATGCAACAAATCGCTTGTATCTTCACAAGCTACTCGACAACACAACATACGAGCTCCTCACCGGTAACAAACCACAAGTTGGATACTTTCGAGTATTCGGCTCAAAGTGCTACATTCTTGATAAGCATCGTCGTTCTAAATTTGCTCCTAAGTCTCATGAAGGTTTCCTACTTGGTTATGGCTCAAACTCTCACACATACCGTGTCTATGATAATTTCACCCGAAAGGTTGAAGAGACGGTAGATGTGAAGTTTGATGAATCTAACGGCTCGCAAGTAGAGAAATTGCCAATTGATGTAGGAGACAAAGACCCTTAGGAAGCAACCCAATACTTGTCTATTGGCAAGATTCGTCCAACGGAGGTGAAGGAGAGTACCTCATCCATCCAAGTGGAAGATTCTACCTCACGACAAGGTGAACCAAGAGTTGATATGGAAGCATCCACAAATGGGACACACCAAGATGAAGAAAACGAGGAAGTGCACCAAGATGAACGCCAACAACCTCCTTCTCCACCACGACAAGAGAACGACAACGTCAACAACGAAGAAGGCCAAGAAGAAGAACAAGATGAAGAAGATGTTCAACCAAGATCCAAGCAAAAGCTTTCACGAGTTCGAGCAAGAATTGCTAAAGACCATCCCATCGAGAAATCTACAATGATATCCAAACCGGGAGAATCACTCGCTCAAAAACTCGTTTAGCTAACTTTTGTGAACACTATTCATTCATCTCTAGCATTGAACCTATGAAGGTTGAAGAAGCTTTGGAAGATCCGGATTGGATAAATGCCATGCATGAAGAGCTACAAAACTTTGAGAGAAATAAAGTTTGGACATTAGTTGAGAAGCCCGACAACAACCACAACATCATCGGTACCAAATGGGTGTTTCGCAACAAGCAAGATGAAGATGGACAAGTTGTTCGCAACAAAGCACGTCTCGTCGCCCAAGGCTACACTCAAGTCGAAGGTATGAACTATGGTGAGACATATGCCCCCGTTGCTAGACTTGAGTCTATTCGCATCTTACTTGCCTATGCTAATCATCATGATATCACCTTGTACCAAATGGACATTAAAAGTGCTTTTCTAAATGGTGAAATAGAGGAGGAACTTTATGTTAAGCAACCTCCCGGATTTGTCAATCCTAAGAAACCTAATCATGTTTACAAACTTCACAAAGCTCTTTATGGTCTTAAACAAGATCCTAGAGCATGGTATAAATGCTTGACCAAGTTCCTTATTGAAAAAGGCTTTGAAATTGGAAAAATAGATTCTACTCTTTTTACTAAAAGGGTTGATGGAGAACTATTTGTGTGCCAAATTTATGTCGATGATATTATATTTGGATCAACTAACCCTCATTTTAGTGAAAAGTTTGGAAAGCTAATGTCGGAGAAGTTTGAGATGTCGATGATGAGTGAACTCAAATTCTTTCTTGGTTTGCAAATCAAGCAAACTAACGAAGGTACCTTTATCTCTCAAACAAAGTACACCAAGGACTTATTCAAGAAGTTCAATATGCAAGAATGCAAATGTATGACTACACCCATGCTTACTAGTGGACATCTCGATTTAACCAAAGATGGTGAACCGGTTGATCAAAAGGTTTATCGCTCTATGATTGGTTCATTGTTATATCTATGTGCTTCACGTCCCGATATTATGCTAAGTGTGTGCATGTGTGCACGATATCAAGCCGCTCCTAAAGAATGTCATCTTAAGGCCGTGAAAAGGATAGTGAGATACTTAACCCATACACCAAAATTTGGCATTTGGTATCCAAAGAGGGACTCCTTTGATCTTGTTGGCTACTCCGACTCGGACTATGCCGGTGACAAGGTTGATAGAAAGTCCACTTCGAGTACTTGTCAATTTCTTGGTAGATCTCTTGTGTCTTGGTCTTCCAAGAAATAAAACTCGGTATCCTTATCCACCGCCAAAGCGGAATACATTGCCGCTGGATCATGTTGTGCTCAATTACTTTGGATGACCCAAACTCTTAAAGATTATGGGATATCTGTGAAACATGTTACATTACTTTGTGACAATGAAAGTGCTATTAAGATTGCTCACAATCCCGTGCAACATTCTCGAACTAAGCATATTGAAGTTCATCATCATTTCATTCAAGATCATGTTGCCAAAGGGGACATTAATCTTAAGCATGTTTGCACCGAAAAGCAGTTAGCTGATATATTCACGAAACCACTTGATGAGAAAGTGTTTTGCAGGTTAAGAGGTGAATTGAACATCATTGATGCTTCAAACTTGGAGTAGGAACTCTATTTTATACATGCAAGGCATGAGCCTATGACTAATCCTTGATATTTCTCTTATGTTGACTATCTTATGTCTTGGATATATTTGCACCTTGCATGTTATCTAACCCGTGTAGGTACTTGGATGAATCTAAATCTATGAGATTGCAACTCACTCACATCTTGAGGAATTTCTATATCACCAAGTCTCCACACAATGGTGGATGAAGACAAGCAAGCACGCAACCATTCAAACAAATCCTTTGACAAATTCTATGTTGAGTTTCATGATTGTCATTTTGGATACACAAGTGCTCTTCCTTGCAAAAACTAACCCATGTAGGTAGATGAACTCAGACTCCAAGTGGTTCTCCCAACTCTTGATGGGCTATATCAACCTTGAGCAACCCACACAAGTTCAACTACATGATCATGATCAACGCCACCACCCAAGGTATGTTATTCCATCTTAGAGAAGCTTTACTCCAAGTCATGAGTCGAAGCAACTCGACAAGATGTGAATACATCAAAAAGCTTAAATGAAAAATGGTAACCCCATTTTGAGCTTAAACGATGAGTATGACCTATGATCAAGTGATCTCACTTGACTCCTAAGTCAATATACTCTAACATAGGTGACTTTGTCGCTGACCAATTCTAGATGAAGTTCTCTTGTGTTCTTTTCTGTGCTCTTGCATTTGTCTCATGCATATTAGTTTCCCTCTTCAAAAAAAACTTCATCTAGACTCCTTTTTAGTTTCTTCTCTTTTATTTTATGTTCTGCATTCCTTGCATCCAATTCATTGCAAATCTTTCAGTTAATTCCTTGCAAATCCTTGTGAGATCTTACTTGTCTAGTGACCTGAGGTGACAGGTGTTTTCTCTGCGATGAACTCAGTCTCACTGGTCTGATGCTTTCGGTCCAACCGAATCCTCTCGGTACAACCGAACCATACAACTCGGTGTCACTGATTTCACTACAGGAAAGACATCTTGCCACTTGTTTCTGCATTCTTTTTGATCCAGCTCCACTCAATGAATCTTGTCCTCGACCAGCATCCCATTCAACTTGCTGCTTTGTTCTATGACTCAAGGACCAAACCCATCATGACAAAAATCCAGAAGAACCCTTCTTGGAAATTGATGTCAAAGGGGGAGAGAGAGATCACATCAAAGCTTAATCATATCTACAGGGGGAGAGAATACTCAAGGGAAGAAAGAGTAATCATCAAGGACCCTAGATGCTTGGTGTTCAAGAGGAGAGAAGTCACATGTCTTCAAGAGGGGAAAGACATGTTCATATTTGCTCATTTGCATTAGCTCTGTTTATTTCCTTTAAGCTCTGATTTTGCTCTTTGTTCCCTATCTTCTCCCAGTATCCCATGCTAGATTCAGGGGAGCAAGACATCTAAGGGAAGGAAATCCTTGAATTTATTGCACATCTTTACCTTTGGGGACATGTCTATATCCAATGTGGTACTTAGTACTCACTCTACATGTCATCCCAGTCTTGGTACTCTTGTGGTCTCTTTTGTTTGCTCTGGCCAGTAGGTGTACCTGTGTTATCTAACCTTGTTTACGCAGGTTCATCCCATACTAAGCCAACTCAAGACCACAAGGTAGGTATATGCATCACAGTCATGTGTATGAGAAATTCTTGCTGATGTACATACTATTTGCAAGGACTCATGAGCATGAAGGTACATTTCTCATATTCACATCATTTGCTCTGTTGCATATAGCCAAGATACATGTAACACATTGCTTACTCTGTCATGTTTATGCATTCACATGCTCCTATATTCCATATTCACATGATTGCATACATGTAGGGGGGGGGGGGCTATGCATGTTACATGTCTTTCCAAAGCTTTACTTACTATTCTCTATATCTTTATCTAAAGCTTTGATGTATGTTGTCATCAATTACCAAAAGGGGGGAGATTGAAAGCACAAGTGCTCCCTAGGTGGTTTTGGTAATTAATGTCAACATATCTCTTGTTGGACTAACACTTTTACCTAGTATGTTTCAGATAAGTTCAACAATGAAGTGGCATGGACTAGAGGATGTGGAACCCCTTCAAGATGCTAAGGACAAAGGATTGGCTCAAGCTCCAAGCTCAAGACTCTACATTTTCTATTTTAGTGATCCTAGATCACATTGAGTCTATAGGAAAAGCCAATACTATCAAGGAGGGATGAGGTGTTGCTTAATGAGGCTCTTGCTCAAAGTGCTTAGTAATATGCACCAAAGCCCTCAACTACTTTCTCACATCCACATATGACCTAAACCAAAAGTCAAACTCGTCCCCACCGATCTTTCTATCCGGCGCCATCGAGTTCAAATGTCATAGCCACTGCCATAAACCCTAGGCAAATCGGTTTCACCGATAGGGATCTCGGTCTCACCGAGATGGGATTGCAATCTCTCTATATGAATCTATTACCAAAATCGGTCTCACCGAGTTTGCGTAATCGGTCCTACTGAGATTGCAATGTAAACTCTCTGTTTCCTTTTTGTAACATTTCGGTCTCACCGAAATGAGCGAATCGGTCCAACCGAGTTTACCTGACCAACTCTCTGGTTAGCTTATGACCAAAATCGGTCTCACCGAGTTTGTGTAATTGGTCTCATCGAGATGATGTTATGCCCTAACCCTAACCATATCGGTCGTCCTCTTCATTCATGGAGAGAGCTATGAGAACGAACCTACACTTCCAACTTACCTTTTTTGAGAGAGAACCACCTACACTTGTGTTGAGGCCAAGATATTCCATTCATACCATATGAATCTTGTTATCTAGCCTCCCCCAAGTTGCTTTCCACTCAAATCTTCTTTCCACCAAATCCATATCCTGTGAGAGAGAGAGAGAGAGAGAGAGTTGAGTGTTGGGGATACTATCATTTGAATCACAAGAGCAAGGAGTTCATCATCAACACACCATTTGTTACTTCTTGGAGAGTGGTGTCTCCTAGATTGGCTAGGTGTCACTTGGGAGCCTCCGAAAAGATTGTGGAGTTGAACCAAGGAGTTTGTAAGGGCAAGGAGATCGCCTACTTCGTCAAGATCTACCCTAGTGAGGCAAGTCCTTCGTGGGCGACGACCATGGTGGGATAGACAAGGTTGCTTCTTCGTGGACCCTTTGTGGGTGGATCCCTCCGTGGACTCGCGCAACCGTTACCCTTCGTGGGTTGAAGTCTCCATCAACGTGGATGTACGATAGCACCACCTATCGGAACCACGTCTCGAAAATCTCCGTGTCTCCAAATTGAGTTTGCACAATCCAATCCCGTCCTTTACATTCTTGCAAGCTGCATGCTTTACTTTCTGCTGCTCATATACTCTTTGCATGCTTGCTTGATATGTATTGTGTTTGTTAAACTTGTGCCAAAACTCCACCTCAACTTAAAGAAATTAAAAACTGCAACTTTTGGCACTTAGTGTCTAATCACCCCCCTCTAGACACCTCTTCTAGATCCTTTCACATATTCTTCATGATGCTCTCTTTATGTTACAATTCTTATCTTTTATGTGAGCATCGTTGAAATCATCATGCCTAGCTAGGGGCGTTAAACGATAGCGCTTGTTGGGAGGCAACCCAATTTTATTTTTGTTCCTTGCTTTTTGTTCCTGTTTAGTAATAAATAATTTACCTAGCCTCTGTTTTGGTTGTGTTTTTTGTGTTTAATTAGTGTTTGTGCCAAGTAGAACCATTGGGAAGACTTGGGGAAAGTCTTTTTAATCTTGCTGTAAAAAACAGAAACTTTAGCGCTCACGAGAACTGCTGACATTTTTTATTGGAGTGTGATATTTAGTTCATTCTTTTTGCAGATGATTAATAGATAAATACCTCACGTCCAGCAATTTATTTTAGAATTTTTGGGGTTCCATAAGTTTGCGTTAGTTACAGATTACTACAGACTGTTCTGTTTTTGACAGATTCTGTTTTTCATGTATTGTTTGCTTATTTTGATGAATCTATGGCTAGTAAAGTAGTTTATAAACCATAGAGAAGTTCGAATACAGTAGGTTTAACACCAATATAAATAAAGAATGAGTTCATTACAGTACCTTGAAGTGGTCTTTTGTTTTCTTTCGCTAATGGAGCACAGGAGATTTTCTACTTTAAGTTTTGTGTTGTGAAGTTTTCAAGTTTTGGGTAAGGATCTGATGGATTATGGAACAAGGAGTGGCAAGAGCCTTATATTGGGGATGCCCATGGCACCCCCAATATAATCTAAGGACACCTAAAATCCAAAGCTTGGGGATGCCCCGGAAGGCATCCCATCTTTCGTCTACTTCTATCGGTAACTTTACTTGGAGCTATATTTTTATTCACCACATGATATGTGTTTTGCTTGGAGCGTCTTGTATTATTTGAAGTCTTTAATTGTTAGTTTACCACAATCATCTTTGCTGTACACACCTTTTCAGAGAGACACACATGATTCGGAAATTATTAGAATACTCTATGTGCTTCACTTATATCTTTTGAGTTATATAGTTTTGCTCTAGTACTTCACTTATATCTTTTAGACCACGGTGGTGGATTTGTTTTATAGAAACTATTGATCTCTCATGCTTCACTTAGATTATTTTGAGAGTCTTAAATAGCAAGGTAATTTGCTTAAATAATCCTAATATGCTAGGTATTCAAGATTAATAATAAAATTCTCTTATGAGTGTGTTGAATACTATGAGAAGTTTGATACTTGATAATTGTTTTGAGATATGGAGATGGTGATATTAGAGTCATGCTAGTTGAGTAGTTGTGAATTTGAGAAATACATGTGTTAAAGTTTGTGATTCCCTTAGCATGCACGTATGGTGAACCGTTATGTGATGAAGTCGGAGCATGATTTATTTATTGATTGTCTTCCTTTTGAGTGGCGGTCGGGGACGAGCGATGGTCTTTTCCTACCAATCTATCCCCCTAGGAGCATGCGCGTAATACTTTGCTTTGATAACTTGTAGATTTTTGCAATAAGTATGTGAGTTCTTTATGACTAATGTTGAGTCCATGGATCATATGCACTCTCACCCTTCCACCATTGCTAGCCTCTCTAATACCACGCACCTTTCGCCGGTATCATACACCCACCATATACCTTCCTCAAAACAGCCACCATACCTACCTATCATGGCATTTCCATAGCCATTCCGAGATATATTGCCATGCAACTTACCACTGTTCCATTTATTATGACATACTTCATCATTGTCATATTGCTTTGCATGATCATGTAGTTGACATCGTATTTGTGGTAAAGCCACCATTCATAATTCTTTCATACATGTCACTCATGAGTCATTGCACATCCCGGTACACCGCCGGAGGCATTCATATAGAGTCATATCTCGTTCTAAGTATTGAGTTGTAATTCTTGAGTTGTAAGTAAATAAAAGTGTGATGATCATCATTATTAGACCATTGTCCCAGTGAGGAAAGGATGATGGAGACCATGATCCCCCCACAAGTCGGGATGAGACTCCGGACGAAAAATAAATAAATAAAAGAGGCCAAAGAAGCCCAAATAAAAAAAGAGAAAAAAAGAGGCCATAAAAAAGAGAAAGGCGCAAATAAAAATAAAAATGAGAGAAAAAGAGAGAAGGGGAAATGCTACTATCCTTTTACCACACTTGTGCTTCAAAGTAGCACCATGATCTTCATGATAGAGAGTCTCCTATGTTGTCACTTTCATATACTAGTGGGAATCTTTCATTATAGAACTTGGCTTGTATATTCCAATGATGGGCTTCCTCAAAATGCCCTAGGTCTTCGTGAGCAAGCGAGTTGGATGCACACCCACTAGTTTCTTTTGTTGAGATTTCACACATTTATAGCTCTAGTGCATCCATTGCATGGCAATCCCTACTCACTCACATTGATATCTATTGATGGGCATCTCCATAGCCCGTTGATACGCCTAGTTGATGTGAGAACTATCTTCTCCTTTTTGTCTTCTCCACAACCACCATTATATTCCACCTATAGTGCTATGTCCATGGCTCACGCTCATGTATTGCGTGAAGATTGAAAAAGTTTGAGAACATCAAAAGTATGAAACAATTGCTTGGCTTGTCATCGGGGTTGTGCATGATTTAAATATTTTGTGTCGTGAAGATAGAGCATAGCCAGACTATATGATTTTGTAGGGATAGCTTTCTTTGGCCATGCTATTTTGAGAAGACATGATTACTTGGTTAGTATGCTTGAAGTATTATTATTTTTATGTCAATATTAAACCTTTGTCTTGAATCTTATGGATCTGAATATTCTTGCCACAATAAAGAGAACTACATGGATAGATATGTTAGGTAGCATTCCACATCAAAAATTCTATTTTTATCATTTACCTACTCAAGGACGAGCAGGAATTAAGCTTTGGGGATGCTGATACGTCTCCAATGTATCTATAATTTTTGATTGTTCCATGCTATTATATTATCAACCTTGGATGTTTTATATGCATTTATATGCTATTTTATATGATTTTTGGGACTAACCTATTAACCCAGAGCCCAGCTGTTTTTCCTTGTTTTAGAGTATCGCGGAAAAGGAAAATCAAATGGAGTCCAATTGACCTGAAACTTCACAAAACTTATTTTTGGACCAGAAGAAGCCCACGGAGTATCGGAGTTGGACCAAGAGAGTCCTGGGCTGCCCACGAGGGAGGGGGGCGCGCCCACCCCCCTGGGCGCGCCCCCTGCCTCGTGGACAGCCCGGAGATCCACCGACGTACTTCTTCCTCCCATATATACCCATATACCCTAAAAACACCGGGGAGCACAATAGATCGGGAGTTCCGCTGCCAGAAGCCTCCATAGCCACCGAAAACCAATCTAGACCCGTTCCGGCACCCTGTCGGAGGGGGCAATCCCTCTCCGGTGACCATCTTCATCATCCCGGTGCTCTCCATGACGAGGAGGGAGTAGTTCTCCCTCGGGGCTGAGGGTATGTACCAACAGCTATGTGTTTGATCTCTCTCTCTCTCGTGTTCTTGAGGTGGTACGATCTTGATGTATCGCGAGCTCTGCTGTTACAGTTGGATCTTATGATGTTTCTCCCCCTCTACTCTCCTGTAATGGATTGAGTTTTCCCTTTGAAGTTATCTTATCGGATTGAGTCTTTAAGGATTTGAGAACACTTGATGTATGTCTTGCGTGGGATAACCGTGGTGACAATGGGTTATTCTATTGATTCACTTGATGTATGCTTTGGTGATCAACTTGCGTGTTCCTCCCATGAACCTATGCATAGGGGTTGGCACACGTTTTCGTCTTGACTCTCCGGTAGAAACTTTGGGGCACTCTTTGAGGATCTATGTGTTGGTTGAATAGATGAGTCTGAGATTGTGTGATGCATATCGTATAATCATACCAACAGATACTTGAGGTGACATTGGAGTATCTAGGTGACATTAGGGTTTTGGTTGATTTGTGTCTTAAGGTGTTATTCTAGTACGAACTCTAGGTCTGTTTGTGAGACTTATAGGAATAGCCCAACGGATTGATTGGAAAGAATAACTTTGAGGTGGTTTCATACCCCTACCATAATCTCTTCGTTCGTTCTCCGCTATTAGTGACTTTGGAGTGACTCTTTGTTGCATGTTGAGGGATAGTTATGTGATCCAATTATGTTATTATTGTTGAGAGAACTTGCACTAGTGAAAGTATGAACCCTAGGCCTTGTTTCAACGCATTGCAATACCGTTTGTGCTCACTTTTATCATTAGTTACCTTGCTGTTTTTATATTTTCAGATTACAAAAACCTTTATCTACCCTCCATATACCACTTGTATCACCATCTCTTCGCCGAACTAGTGCAATTATACAATTTACCATTGTATTGGGTGTGTTAGGGACACAAGAGACTCTTTGTTATTTGGTTGCAGGGTTGCTTGAGAGAGACCATCTTCATCCTATGCCTCCTACGGATTGATAAACCTTAGGTCATCCACTTGAGGGAAATTTGCTACTGTCCTACAAACCTCTGCACTTGGAGGCCCAACAACATCTACAAGAACAATGTTGTGTAGTAGACATCAGAGCTCGGTCACTTAGGTTTTTCAGCACAGCAGGGACGGACCCGAGCACATACGCGGTGCCACTAGCCCCCGCTCATGTGACGTTCAGGAGGAGAGCAGCTGGCGTGCGAAGCCTTAAGGGGCGAGACCTCGGGACATAATACGGTGTCACAACACAAGGTTAATGATCATAACAACTTATGAAAGCATGCCTCGTTCTGATACATGAGCAAAACGATGCTGCTGCAGGGGCGGGCCCTTACCAGCCTGAGGATAATGCAGCCCGTGGGGCGCACTCAATTGAACAAACCAAAAAGTCACCTGGCAATGTTGCTTCGGGAGCGTCGAGGGAGTCGGTGAAGCGTTCCACGGAGGTTCGCTCTTCATGAGCCGGATGGCTCCTCAGGCCCGGGAGGCTCGCGAGGGGCCAGAGCATCATGAGACGCCAATGCCAGGCGTTAGGCCTCATGAGACGCCAACACGAGCTGCACGAACCGCTGGTACATGGCACCTGCGTTGAGCAGGCCGAAGGGCATGCAGATGTAGTTGCAGGGGAAGCCCGCGTTGCGGCCGACACGCGAGGCCAGAAGAGGTCTTGAGAAGTGGCCCTATTGAGGCCTGGAATGTTAATGCAGACCCACAGCTCGCCGCCCACGTCGTCAGCGGCAGCCGAGTCGGTAGGGCGCGCGAGGCAACGCTCGCCGCGCATGGCCCGCGCTTACAGAAGCTCGCAGATCGCCTTGGTGGTGAGAAATTATTGTGCCCCTGGCGCCCCGTGCCTTTTCCCTTGATTGTGGGGGCGCGCGTCGAAGCACGCCTCCAAGTGGTGCCCAAGCACCTACCCCGTCGCACTGGTCAGGTCAGACGCTCTCTAGATAGAAGCCCCCAAGCCCGTCTTGAGGGAGGCGCCGGGCGCGCCTTCCTATGCGAGAGGAAGAGGCGCCCGATGGCAGGCGCGACACCTAAGGCGTCGCCGGCAGGTTTCTTGGCCTCAGGACGGCTCTTGGGGAGGAGCTGCTTCTTCTTCACGAGGCAGCCTCGAGGGGCGCAATGTCCCCTTCACCGTCGGAGTTCTTAGCCGTTGCGACCGGGTAGGCATGCTCGAGGGAGTAGACCGCATCCTTCTCATCACATGCGACGGTGATGACGCTGCTGCACCCCGGCATCTTGAGGACATTGTAGCCATGATGGGTAGCCGGCATGAACTTGACGAGGGCAGGGTACCCCAGGATGGCATTGTATGGGAGGCCGATGTGGGCCACGTCAAAGTCGATCAGCTCGGTGTGGTTGTTGTCGCGCTTGCCAAAGGTGACAGGGAGGTGCACCTGCCCCAAGGGGTGGTGGAGCTGTCGGTAACCCCAGAGAATGGCCTGGTGGCCACGAGTTGGTCATAAGGCACTTGAAGCGTCTCGAAGGTCTCCATAGAGAGGACGTTGAGGCCGGCGTTGCCACCGATGAGGGTCTTCGTGACTGAAACATTGCTGATGGTGGGCGTGCACATCATGGGGAGCGCGCCGACGGCAGTTGCAGACTTGGGGTGGTCCCTAGAGTCGAAGGTGATGCGACCTCGGGCTGCGCGCAGCTCCGTGAAGCCTCAGGCTGAGGCCGCGGGTTGTTCGCCTGGCAGAAGAGCTGCTTGGCGTGGCGACCAGATGCAGGTGCGTGTGATCTGGCGAGGATGCACGCGACTGCATGGGGCCCGAAATCGTGAAACGTGCGATGAACCGACCTCGGAGCTCTCCCCAAGAGGAGATCGAGGCCTCCGGGAGGCTGAGGAGCCAAGAGCACGGGGCGCCCGCGAGGGCCAGAGGGAACCGGTTAGCCATGGCCTTATCGTCGCCGCCCACCGCCAGGATGCCCTGGGCGTACAGCTGGAGGAACTCTTCGGGGTCAGCCGCACCATCATAGTGCGGAGGTAGCATCGGCCTAAATCTCACTAGCCACTTCACTCGGTGCAAGCTAGGAGTGAAGGCCGGGCAACCTGCGGCATTCAAGAGAACAGCGGGGTGAATGGCATCGGCCATAGAAGCGTCGCGATGGGGTTGGAGCGAAGCGGAAGAACTTCGGTAGGCCCCTACCTGGCGCGCCAAATGTCGGAATCGGGCTCCGCGGACCCAAAACAAGGTTCGAACTCTGGGGCATGCGCGAAGGACTCTGCTGGGCTATGGCTTGTTGCCCAGTGCCTCATGGCCTAACTCCATCGTGCTTGAGGGAGGGAAAGAAGAAAGGAACACGATGATTTACCCAGGTTCCGGCCACCTTGCAGTGTAAGACCCTACTCCTACTTTGTGGTGGATTGCCTCACGAGGAGGATGAGTATGAACTAGTACAAGGTTGAGCTGCCTCGCGAGGGCTCGGGGTGTGAATGGATCAGATGGGCTCTCTCCTCTCTACGGTGGAGGCTAGCCTATATTTATATTGTCCAAGTCCTCTTCCCCCAAGGCTCTAGGTGGGAAGGGATACCACAGTGGCCAATTTTGAAGGGGGCAGTAGTACACCTTATCCTGAGTAAAGATGGTCTTCGTCTCCAAAGTTTCTGGTCGTGATGCGCAGGTGATCTCGATGATGACCCCTATCTTGACGAGTCCTTGGTCTTGGTCTCATTGCACTGGAATGGAAACCTTTGGGGGATTCCCTGGGAACCCGCATAGGTCCTTGCCTCCTTAGCACTAAAGAGGAAAGTGTCCTTGCCTGTGCCCGCTCACGCCCTCCTGGCTCCGCTTGTCATGGCTCACGTCACCACATGCCTCGCGAGGTTGGGTGGCGAGCCTAGAAGTATCCTCCCCTCAGGGGCGGGAGCTCGTGAGGCGGCCTCGGGAGACCACCCTGCGGGAGGCCCTCGGTAGGCCTTATTGTAGTTCACCTCGCAAGGCAGGGGGGGCTCGCGAGCGTCTTACTCATGAAATCCTGGCGTTGGACCGTACCGGGCCTTTGACGATGCCACGCGATGGGCCGTAGGCAGACGGACCTGGGTACCCCCTGTCTGTCGGCATTCTGGGAATGGGGGTCCCCAGACTTGCCTGCCTGCGGCCCGCAGTGTGGCTGAGCCAGTAGGCCGTACGGCCCATATTCACCAGCAAAGCATCCAAGACCCTCGCGAGGGGCCAAGCCTCGCAAGGCGGACAATGTAAGACCTCCTCTGGAGTGGCCTAACTAGGCAGGCTCACGAGGAGCGAAGATATCAAGGCGCGGCGAACCTTATGAGGCTCTTGTGACGTGAGCCATGACGATCGACACCAGGCAGGCGCCAGGCGGGCGCCAGCGCGCGCAGCATCCTTGTTTCCTCTTTGGTGCAAAGGAGGCAGGCGCAGCCGCGGAGTACCGAGGCCCCAGGCAAAGATTGCCAGTTCGGTGCAACAAGACCAAGACCATGGACTGCAAGACGGAGGTCATCGTGGAGCCCAAGACGGCGTCACCACCAGAGCTTTGTGCAGGCGAAGACCACTTTTGTCAGGATAGCTCGTACTAGCTGCCCCCTTCAAATTAGCCCGCCATTGTTGGCTCCCTTCCCACTCGATATTTGGGAAAAGGACTAGGGCCTCTATAAATAGGACTACCCACACAGTGGATAGAGGGATCTGAGAGGATCGGATCTGAGCGAAGGAGAGACACACCACAAGTCCGAAAGCACAAGAACACCTCAACCTCAGGAGGCTTTTCTTCCCTTGTATTGGTCATCATCAGCCCAAGAGGCAATCCACCACCACCACACTGGAGTAGGGTATTACACCACAACGGTGGCCCGAACCAGCATAAACCCAGTGTCTTTCTGTGTTGCGAGTTCATCGAGTTCGTCCACGAGATCTACTGAGCTTGAGCGTTGATCGGCAGGAGGGAAAGACTTCGCACGCACCCCAGTGTTTGAACCTTAAGGGTTTGCCGGAACCCCACAATCTGACATTTAGCGCGCCAGGTAGGGGTGCGCTGTAGCTTCCTTTCCGTCGCTCCGTCGTCTCCATGGCGGACGCTCGCCGTGCTCGAGCTGAGCATCGGGCCGCTCTCGCCGCCCGCGTCGCTCAGACGGCCCCCGTCGGCGGGCCACCTCGTCGTTCTCCGTCCCCCCCGCCAATGCTGCCACCGGCCTAGTGGGAAACGAGCAGCAGGCGTCCTCGCAACATCCTTCGGTGTGGCAGGACGGCCGCATCACTACTCCATCACTCGCCCCTGCTGGTTCTTTGTCTCACGCGCACCGTGCTCCCATGGAGGCACGGGCCGCGCTCATCGCGGCGAATGAGCTCATGCGTTACTGCCCTGTCAATGACATCTATGATGAGTGGCTCGACCGTGTCACCAAGCTCGTCCGTGCCGCGGGGGGCTCCCTAGCGCCGTCCCACTCTCTACCTCCACCTCAACAGGCCGCGGGCGACGGGACTCATGGCATGCCTCCACCGCCTCGACCCCAAGACGGTGCCTTGGCACCAAGGTGCGCGACTCCGCGGTGTGATCCACCGCGCGCGGCACCCGTGCGTGAAGAAAGGGGCTGCCAAGAAATCCCGCCGCCGTGAGAAGCTGCACCAGCGCTCCCCGCGTCACCTCGTCAAGACCGCGCGCCGCCTGCAGTGGCGCAGCGCAGACCTCGCCAAGACCAAGCTCTGCCTTTGAAGCGGGCCCCGGCAACCACGGCAGGCTGCCGCGCCTTCACCCCTGAGCTGCGTAGCATTGCGTGGCCAGGCAAGTTCAAGCCAGATCTGCCTCCTCGGTACGACGGCACTGCCGACCCCGCGGAGTTTCTGCAGCTCTATGAGTTGAGCATCGAAGCGGCCAACGGCGACGAAAAAGTCATGGCGAACTGGTTTCCCATGGATCTCAAGGATGGGGCCCGCTCCTGGCTCCTGAACCTGCAGCACGACTCGATCTCCTCCTGGGACGAGATGCGTGACCGCTTCGTCACCAACTTCCAAGGCACACGTGACCGCCCACCGGTCACGGGCGATCTACGCCGCATCAAGCAACAGCCAGGAGAGACCCTCCAGAAGTACATCCAGCGCTTCAACAGCACCCGCCTCAAGATCCCCAAGGTCACGGACGAGGCCACCATCTCCACATTTTCTGACGGCATCCGCGATGTCAAGATGAAGGAAGATCTGGCTATCCATGAGGAGCTCTGCACATCCCAGGAGCTGTTCAATCTGGCGACCAAGTGCGCAAGAGCTGAGGAGGGGCGCCTCTCTCTCCTTGAGCTGCTAGCTGTAGGAGTGGAGGAAAAGAAGGCCAAGGCCAAGGACATGAAGCGTAAAGAGGCAGTAGTGCTCGCAGCAGAGCCCGACACCAAGCGAGGCAAAGATCAGCCCGACTCATCCAAGAACGGCCGCCCATTCTGCGCCTTCCACAACCTGAACAGTCACAACACCAGCGTCTGTCAAGAGCTCAGAGCCATTCGGGAAGGACGCTTCGACCGACGCCCCGAGCGCAACGACCGGGGCTACGGCCATGGAGGAGGACGTGGAGGCGGACGCTGGGACGGCCGTGGCCCACGCCAGGAGTGGCATGACCGGCCTCACAAGGACCACTGGCAGGACCAACCTCGCGAGGGCGCCTGGAGGGACCAGCCTCGTGAGGATCGCCCCCAGGGCAACACCGGTCTTCCCCCGTTGCCGCCGCCAAGGAGGAACGATGACCACCACCAGGACGAGGGGGCTGGGGGCTTCCAGGAGCCGCACGCGGTCGCTTGCATCTTTGGTGGTGCTTAGGCCCCAGCCTCTCAGCGCGTCTTCAAACAGTTCGCTCGCGAGGTGAACGCGGCGCTCCCCAAGCTCGAGGCCATGCACCCGCTCCGGTGGTCCCAATGCGCCATCACCTTCAGCTCGGCCGACCAGCTCAAGTGCGCAGCCACTGCTGGCACACTCCCTAGGCTGTGCTCCCCGGTCATCAGCAATGTGCAAGTCACCAAGACTCTCATCGACGGCGGCGCAGGGCTCAACGTCTTATCCGCCGAAACACTCGACAGCCTCCAAGTGCCCTATGAGCAACTCCAGCTGACCAAGCCTTTCTCAGGAGTGACTGACGGTTCCACCACGCCGATAGGGCAAGTCCGCCTGCCCATCACCTTCGGGGAGCGCAAGAATTACCGCACCGAGCTCATCGACTTCAACATCACGCACATCCGCCTGCCGTACAATGCCATCCTCGGGTATCCAGCCCTGGCCAAGTTCATGGCAGCACTCACCACGGCTACAACATTCTCAAAATGCTAGGAAGTGTG